>NW_011494924.1:1615513-1655346 GCF_000754665.1 Bison bison bison | reverse complement strand
AGATATGCAGATGACACCACCCTTATGGCAGAAAGTGAAGAGGAACTCAAAAGCCTCTTGATGAAGGTGAAAGTGGAGAGTGAAAAAGTTGGCTTAAAGCTCAACATTCAGAAAACGAAGATCATGGCATCCGGTCCCATCACTTCATGGGAGATAGATGGGGAAACGGTGGAAACAGTGTCAGACTTTATTTTTCTGGGCTCCAAAATCACTGCAGATGGTGACTGCAGCCATGAAATTAAAAGACGCTTACTCCTTGGAAGGAAAGTTATGACCAACCTAGATAGCATATTCAAAAGCAGACACATTACTTTGCCAACAAAGGTTCACCTAGTCACGGCTATGGTTTTTCCTGTGGTCATGTATGGATGTGAGAGTTGGACTGTGAAGAAGGCTGAGCGCCGAAGAATTGATGCTTTTGAAGTGTGGTGTTGGAGAAAACTCTTGAGAGTTTGGACTGCAAGGAGATCCAACCAGTCCATTCTGAAAGAGATCAGCCCTGGGATTTCTTTGGAAGGAATGATGCTAAAGCTGAAACTCCAGTACTTTGGCCACCTCATGCGAAGAGTTGACTCACTGGAAAAGACTCTGATGCTGGGAGGGATTGGGGGCAAGAGGAGAATGGGACGACAGAGGATGAGATGGCTGGATGGCATCACTGACTGGATGGATGTGAGTCTGAGTGAACTCTGGGAGTTGGTGATGGACAGGGAGGCCTGGCGTGCTGCGATTCATGGGGTCGCAAAGAGTCAGACATGACTGAGCAACTGATCTGATCTGATCTGATTGGCTGGAGACAGTTGTCAGTTCCTTACCTTGTAGCCCCTCCAACGTGGCAAGCTGAGAAGAAAGTAGAGTCTCCTAGGGAGATGGAAGTCTCATTCTTTTGTAACCTGATCAGAGAAATGCCATCCCATCACCTTTACTGTATATATTTGGCTATAAGTAAGTCACTAGGCTAGCCCACATTCAGGAGGAGGAAGAGTGGCAGGGGTGATTATACCAGGGCATAAGTACCAGGAGGCTGGGACAATTGGTGGCCATCTTAAAAGTCTGTCTACCACAGAAGACATGGCTTAGTGCCAGGCTGGGACTCAAAGGGATATTAAAGGGAGTAGTGGTAGTGAGGAGTAATTTGTAAAATTTTCTTCACTTTCCTTGTATCAAACTATATCTCTTTCTTCCTTCTATCTTTAATATTAGTTTCTCTCCCCTTCAAGAATGGAGACATAATACAAAGATCATTCTCACAGTGAGATTTTAATCTTGAGTGGGTGGTGTGTGTATATGTTTTAAGATTCAATTAAGGCTTCTCCCTGTATCATTTAGTGTTTATATACATTTTTTTTTTTTTAACATTTTGTCATGGAACTTGAGACAGATACAAAAGTAGAATGATATCCTGAACCCCCATGTACCTTTCACCCAGCTTTGGCAATTTATTTTTATTAATCTTACATGTATTATTTATATATAGTAAGATGCACAGTTTGAGTTTTGATAGATGTATATATCCCCACAATAAAGATGTAGAACATTTTCACTCCAAAGGTACTTCATCGTTGTGTAATCAGTCCCCACCCCAATCCCAGACAAGTACCCATCTGATGCCTATTGCTGTAGGTTGGTTTTGCCTACTAGAATGTCATAGAAATATTCTTTTGATCACCACGAAGTTTTTGATATTCATTCATGTTGTTGCATGTATCAGTGGTTCAGAATTCTTCAGCCTTGGCACTGTGGACATTTTTAACAGGATAATTCTTTGTCTTGGAGATTGTCCCATGTATGTGGGTTATTTGGTAGCATCCCTTACTGCTATCCACTAGAAGCCATTAGCACTCCCCTCTCCAGTGGTAACAATCAGAAATGTGTCTAGACTTTGCCAAATGTCCAATAGAGGACAAAATCCCCTTCCTGCTCTACTTGAAAATCCTTTCAGTAGTCGATCCTTTTTGTCAGTAGTCTACTATAGGAATATACTTCAGTTTATCCACTTACTAACTGATAGACCTTTGATTTGTTTCCAGTTTATTTTCATTTGAGGCAGTTGTAAATAAAGTTCTATTCATTTTCATAGGCATGTCTCTGTGTAGACATGTTTTCATTTATTTTGGGTAAATACCTAGGAGAGTGATTGCTGGGTCTTATCGTAAGACACTTTATATAACTTTAAACTGCCAAATAATTTATTTCTTTTTTACATTCCCACCAACATGAGAGTTCCAGTTGCTCTACGTCTTTGTCAACATTTGATATTATTATTTTTTTTAATTTTAGCCATTATAGTAGATGTAGCTTTAATTTGCCTTCTCCTGATGACCAATGATGCGGAACATGTTTTCATGTTCTTATGGTAATGTATCTGTTCAAATCTTTTGCAGATTTTTTATTGGGTTGTTTGTCTTATTATTGAGTTTCCTTTGTCTTTTCCCCAACGTGTGTACAAACATTAAGAAAATAAAAATAATGAATCAGTTTTATATACTTCTTATCTTTAAAATGTGAACATTTCCCATGATGTTAAGTATTTTTGAAAACATGACTTTTAATGGAGAAGCAATATTTGAATACATTTAAATTGATTCACCACTTTTGTTGTTTAGCCTTGAGCTAGGTTCCAGTTTTTCACTATCAGTATTTTGATAAACATCTTTGAATATGAATCTTTAACCACATCTTTAATTATTTATTGTTAGATTCCTAGATTTGAGGATTATGTTAAGGAAAATTGAACATTTATGAGCAAAATATGAATGTTCATCTGTCGTATATTAACTGTTGCTGCAGTTGAGTATTTCATTAAAAATGTTTATGTTGGAAGAAGGGCATATTTCATTTTGGTTTTTTTGGATTACTTATGAAATGAACAAACTTTTCATATATTTATTGATTTTTATTTCTAATTTTATAAATTTTCTATTTGGAGGGCCAATTTTAGAGGGGGATGTTAATATTTCCTTATTTTTTAATGTTAAATTTATTAACCTTTTGTCATTTACAAATATAATTCCCAGTTTATATTTTGCCTTTTTACTCTTGTGTACTTTGTCCTGCAAAATTTTAAAAATAATAATGAAATTATATGATGATTTGTATAATACATAATATTATGTATTATATAATATTATATATTTTGCTTTAGCTCTTCAGTCCATGACCTGATAAATATACTGTGTATGAATATATAACCAATATGTGATTGTAGTTTTATTTTTTATATTTAACTTTTGCTTTTTTTTGGCCCTATTGTGAGGCATGCAGGATCTTAGTTCTCCAACCAGGGATTGAACCCATGCCTCCTTCAGTGGAAGCTCAGAGTCTTAACCACTGGACCACCAGGGAAGTCCTGAAGTAAGAATTTAATAAAACTTTTTCCAGATACTCAATTTGTCCCAAATTACAAAACAAAATCATCTCCTGTAAAGACGTATGATACAACATCCAATAATGAACAATCAGAAGAGAACCAAATAAAAAAAGTCACTTATAGCAACCCACAAAATGTAAGACAATATTTGTAAATCATATCTAAAAAGGAATTTATATCTAAAATTTATCAAGAACTCTTGTAATTCAGTAATAAAGACAAGCATTCTAATTTTAAAATTGGCAAAGAATTTTAATAGATATTTCCCCAAAGAAATTATTATAGTAGTCAATAAACACGAAAATTTGCTGAACACCATTAGCTATCAAGGAAATGCAAGTCAAAACCACAGTGAGATACAGTTGCACACCCACTAGGATGGTTATAATGAGAAAGATAACAAATATTGGTGAAGATGTGGAGAAATTGGAACTCCTGTATACTGCTGATGGGAATGCAAAAGGATGTAACTCCTTCAGAAAAAAGTCTGACTCGAAAGGCTAAATATAGATAACGTATGACCCAACGATTTTCCTCCTCAGTGTACATATACTCAAGAGAAATAAAAACGTATATCCACACCAAAATTTTGTACACCCCAGTATTCATAGCAAAATTAGTCATAATAGAGAATGGTGGACACAATCCAAATGTCTATCAACTGATGAGTGAATGAATGAATGAATATGGTGTTTACATACAAAGGGATATGTGTGTGCATGCCGAGTCGCTTCAGTCGTATCTGACTCTGCAACCCTGTGGAATGCAGCCTGCCAGGCTCTTTTATCCATGGGATTCTCCAGGCAGGAATACCAGAGTGGATTGCCATGCCCTCCTCCAGGGGATATTCCCAGCCCAGGGATCAAACCTGCATCTCATGTCTACCTGCACTGGCAGGTGGGTTCTTTACCACTTGCGCCTCCTGGGAAGCCTGTGAAAGTGAAAGTCGCTCAGTTGTATCCGACTCTTTGAGACTCTAGGGACTGTAGCCTGCCAGGCTCCTGTGTCCATGGAATTCTTCAGGCCAGAATACTGGAGTGGGTTAGCTGTGCCCTTTTCCAGGCGATCTTCGCAACCCGGGATCAAACCCAGGTCTCCCACATGGCAGGCGGGTTCTTTACCAGCTGAGCTACCAGGGAAGCCCTGGAAGCCCATACAAAGGGAAATTATTTGGTAATTTAAAATAATGAAGTACTGTTACTTGGTACAGCATCTTGGAGAAATAAAACTAAGTGAAAGAAGCCAGTCACAAAAGACCACTTATTGTATGGTTCTTATTGTATGAGGTATCTCGATTAGACTAGTGTTCCTTGACCTAGCCTAAAACTCTTTATCCTTTAATGGGGAGGGGCAGGTAACCCATTAAATTAATGACAGAGCATATTAACAAAATTCTTCATATTACTCAAATAAAGATCATGGTGACTGATAGTAATTTTTATTTTGTACCTTATCTTCATTTTGAATAATAATTTTTCAAAAATAGCATTGGTATTAATCATATTTATGGTAGCACAATAAAGGACAGAAAAGGTATGGACCTAACAGAAGCAGAAGATATTAAGAGGTGGCAAGAATACACAGAAGAACTATATAAAAAAGATCTTCACGACCCAGATAATCACAATGATGTGATCATTCACCTAGAGCCAGATATCCAGGAGTGCGAAGTCAAGTGGGCCTTAGGAAGTATCACTATGAACAAAGCTAGTGGAGGTGATGGAATTCCAGTTGAGCTGTCTCAAATCCTAAAAGATGATGCTGTGAAAGTGCTGCACTCAGCATGCCAGCAAATTTGGAAAACTCAGCAGTGGCCACAGGACTGGAAAAGGTCAGTTTTCATTCCAATCCCAAAGAAAGGCAAAGCCAAAGAGTGTTCAAACTACCACACAGTTGCATTCATCTCACACGCTAGCAAAGTAAATTGCTCAAAATTCTCCAAGCCAGGCTTCAACAGTATACAAACTGTGAACTTCCAGATGTCCAAGCTGGATTTAGAAAAGGCAGAGGAACCAGAGATCAAATTGCCAACATCTGCTGGATCATTGAAAAAGCAAGAGAGTTCCAGAAAAACATCTATTTCTGTTTTATTGACTACGCCAAAGCCTTTGACTATGTGGATCACAACAAACTCTGGAAAATTCTTCAAGAGATGAGAATACCAGACCACCTGACCTGCTTCCTGAGAAATCTATATGCAGGTCAAGAAGCAAGAGTTAGAACTGGACATGGAACAACAAACTGGTTCCAGATCGGGAAAGGAGTATGTCAAGGCTGTATGTGTCACCTTGCTTATTTAATTTATATGCAGAATACATCATGAGAAATGCCAGACTAGATGAAGCACAAGCTGGAATCAAGATTGCAGGAAGAAATATCAATAACCTCAGATATGCAGATAACACCACCCTTATGGCAGAAAGCAAAGAAGAACTAAAGAGCCTCTTGATGACAGTGAAAGAGTAGAGTGAAAAAGTTGGCTTAAAGCTCAACATTCAGAAAACTAAGATCATGGCATCTGGTCCCATCACTTCATGGCAAATAGATGGGGCAACAGTGGAAACAGTGGCTGACTTTGTTTTGGGGGACTCCAAAATCACTGCAGATGGTGACTGCAGCCATGAAATTAAATGATGCTTACTCCTTGGAAGAAAAGTTATGACCAACCTAGACACTGTATTCAAAAGCAGAGACATTACTTTGCCAACAAAGGTCTGTCTAGTCAAAGCTATGGTTTTTCCAGTAGTCATGTATGGATGTGAGAGTTGGACTGTAAAGAAAGCTGAGCACCAGAGAATTGATGCTTTTGAACTGTGGTGGTGGAGGAGAAGACTCTTGAGAGTCCCTTGGCCTGCAAGGAGATCCAACCAGTCCATCCTAAAGGAGATCAGTCCTGGGTATTCATTGGAAGGACTGATGCTGAGGCTGAAACTTCAATACTTTGGCCACCTGGTGCAAAGAGCTGACTCATTGGAAAAGACCCTGATGCTGGGAAAGATTGAAGGCAGGAGAAGAAGGGGATGACAGAGGATGAGGTGGTTGGATGGCATCACCGACTCATTGGACATGAGTTTGAGTAAACTCCAGGAGTTGGTGATGGACAGGGAGGCCTGGGGTGCTGCAGTCCATGGGATCACAAAGAGTCGGATACGACTGAGTGACTGAACTGAACTGATATTTATAATAACTGTTTAGACTTAGTCTTATGTTTATGTTTGAGGAGGGCATGGCAACCCACTCCAGCATTCTTACCTGGAGAATCCCAATGGACAGAGGAGCCTGGTGGGCTGTGGTCCATGGGGTCACAAAGAGTCGGACACAACTGAGCAACTAAGCACAGCACAGCACAGTCTTATGTTTAACTGATTGAATTTTTCCTTCCTATTCTTAAGGTCTTTGTTTTTGGTTAATTATATTCAGACAATGTACTTTTTAGTACTTTTTTATAAAAAGTACATGAATGGTATACATCTGAAAGTATCATTTCACACTGAATGACAACTTAGTGGGGAAGGGAGCAGAATTATTAGGTCTCCTTGTTTTTTTCCATTCTTAATTCTTTAATATAAGCCATTATCTTCCGGTCTTGCAAAGCGAAAATCTGGCCAGAGCAAGTTTTGGTCTTCTGTATATGACTTCTTTTTTCCTTATTGGTTGATTGTGGGGCATTTTCTTTATCCTTAAAACTGAAAGTTTCACTAGAACAAATCCAGTCACTCTCTTTTTAGTAATTTTGCTGGTCTTTTGTGAGCTCTTTTGAGCTGGAGATGCAGAACATTCTTTGACCCAGGAAAGTTTACATTTCTTTTTAAAAAAATCTTTGATTATTATTTCTGTCCGTTTGTTTCCAGGATAGCAAATTAGTTGAAGTTTATTTCTCTCTTTTCATCAATCCTCTCTCATACTTTGCATTATTTGTCCTTCCCTACTCCATTCTGAAAGAAATTTTTGAATTTGTTGTCCCTGTGTTTCTAACAAAGTATTTTGCTCTTTACTTTTCTAGTAAAGATTTGAATTCTGCTTTGGTGTATTTGTAATTTTTACCTTTCTTTTCCCCTTGTCGTATTTATTTCTGCATCTCAACTAGCTCCTTTCATTTCTGCCTGTGAACTTTGAGCTCTTATTTCAATGTGCTTTATCAAGTTTGTTAAGAGCAATGTAATTGATTTCTAAAATTTAACTGATTGCTGCCTTATATTTTCATTTCTGGATTACAGAGGCAGAGTTTCTTTTCTTTTATGTTGCAGAAAGTTTTTCTATCTCTCTCCTCAATTTTTCTTCCTTGAGTAAGGAGAGGGGTATACAAGTCTAGTGTGTGCCAGATAGGGTAGACTTGTTGCTTCTTTGGCTATTTGGTAGCCGTAGGAATTCTCTTTTAAGGTGTTAAAGGACTGATTGATTCACATTGTTTCTGAATACTTTTGAGTGTCCAGCAGTCATTAATGTGTTTCCTGCTGGATTGAGTAGAGGAAATGCCTTCCTTTGGCCTGGTAATTTTACTTTGAAAAAGGTGATTTTTTGTTATTGTTTATAATTTGAAGTCTAGGCTACAAAAAAATGATTTCCAGTATGTAATGCTCCCAGGGCTTTTGCTATCTCAGCCCTTCCTGCAGTTGCCTTCAAATCTCAGGGTGTATGTACTACTTTGTATGTTACAAAATCTGAAGTACAGGAGGAAGGTTGTGGGTATATAGTACTGATAGCACTGACCGTTTTAAGTGAATCTCTTACAAAAGGGTAATGTAACAGCATTGCCATTGCTGCCTCTGGAGAAAGCTGTTTAGGAACAGGTAGTTGGAGGAAGTTAGAAATCTGTTGCTATCCTCCTGGCTCCCATTTGTGCCTGCTCTTTGGCAGAAAAGTCGTTTTTGACTCCAGCAGTTGTTTGAGCAGCAGCCCTAGTTGCCAGTGCTGTTAATAACTTTGAGTCTCAGTGTGTCCTTAAGTATATCAGTGAAAAATTAGGATGGAGGTGATGATAGAGATGAACCAGGCCTTGTTCGGTAGCCTCCATTTTAGCTCCCAGCTTACTGTTAACTTTTTGAAAGAAGGAAGATGAGAGAAGAGTGGAGAATAGCCACTAGTGGAAGAAGGAAGAGTTTTAAATATCTGTACCAAATGAGTTGCAATTTCTCACAGAAATGTGATAACATTGAAATCAAATAGTCAAGGTTTAAAATACTTTTGGTTAGTCTTTGTTTTAAAGTTTATTTTGTTTGATACAAGTATTGCTACCCAGCTTCCTTTTTATTTTCATGTAATACCTTATTTCATACCCTCATGTTCAGTCTGTGTTTTGTTTTAGATCTGATGAGTCTCTTGAAGGCATTGTGTATCTGGGTCTTGTTTTTGTATCTATTTAGCTACTCTGTGTCTTTTGATTGGAGCATTTAGCCATTCAGGTTTAAAGTAATTGATGGTATATACTTACTGCCATTTGTTGATTTTATTCTGATTGTTTTGCAATTCTTTTGTGTTCCTTATTTTTTTTCTCTCTCTCTTCCCTTGTGATTTGATGACTATCTTTAGTATTATGTTTGGATTCCTTTCTATTTTGCATGTGTGTATTATAGATTTTTGCTTTGTGATTACCATGAGATTTGTATATAGCTCTGTGGGTGTGTAAATTAAGTTCAAACACATTCTAACAACTCTGCATTTTTATTCTCTCCCCAACCACGTTTAATGTTTTGACATTATATTTTACCTCTTCTTGTTTTGTGAATCCCTTAACTACTTACTGTGGATAGAAATGATATACTACTTTAACCTTTTAACCTTCCTACTAGTTTTATATGTGGTCGATCTGCCTTTACTGTATGCTTTACTTTATAAATAAGTTGTTGTGTTTTTTTTTACCATGCCACACAGCTTTCAGGATCTTAGTTCGCCAACCAGAGGTCAGATCTGTTCGCCCTCCAGTGGAAGCGCAGAATCCTAACCACTGGATTGCCAGGGAATTCCCCATAATTCTGATATTTCTAGTTGTGGTCTTTTTTTTTTTTTAGAGAAGTCCTTCTAACATTTTTTCTAAAGCCAGTTTAGTGACACTGAACTTTCAGCTTTTGCTTATCTGCACAACTCTTCATCTCTCCTTCAAATCTGAATGATAGCCTTGCTGGGTAAGCTATTCTTGGTTGTAGGTTTCCTCCTTTCATCTCTTTGATTATATCATGCCACTTTTGGTCTGTAACGTTTCTGCCGAAAACAGTTCATGGTCCTGTGGGAATTCCTTTGTATGTAACTATTTGCATTTTCTCTTGCTGCTTTTTTTTTTTCTTCTTTTGGCCACGCTGTGTGGCTTGTGGGATCTCAGGTCCACAACCAGGGATTGAACCCCAACAATGGCAGTGAAAGAGCTGAATCCTAACCACTAGACAACTGGGAACTCCCTACTCTTGCTGCTTTTAAGATTCTTTGTCTTTAACTTTTGCCATTTTAATTATAGTATATCTTGGTGTGGACCTCTTTGGGTTCATCTTGTTTGGGACTCTGTACTAAGTCCTAGATGTGGATGTCTGTGTCCTTTGCCAGGTTAGGGAAGTTTTCAACTCTAATTTTTCGAATAAATTCTGTACCCTTTTGTGTCTTCTCCTATTTGGGCCTCTAAACTGCTAATGTTAGTATGCTTGCAGTTTTCCAAGAGATTTCTTAAGCTATCCTCATTTTCATAAGTTCTTTTTTCTGTTCAGCTTGTGTGATTTCCATTACTCTGACTTCCTGTTTGCTGATCTGTTCCTCTGTATTGTCTAATCCACTGTTGATTACATCTAGTGTATTTTTAATTTCAGTTATTGTGTCCTTCAGCTCTGTTTGGTTCTTCTTTGTATTTTCTAACTCTTAATTTCTCACTTTGTTCATTCATTCTTCCAAGTTTGTTGAGCATCTTATGATCATTACCCTGTACTCTTTGTCAGATGGATTGTTTATCTCCACTAACTTCTTCTTTGGTTTTGTTTCGTTACTCTGTTTGAAACATACTCCTCTATCTCCTTGTTTTACCTAAATCTATTTATTTCTATTGCTTTGACCAAAAGGTTCATTCAGGTTTTTCCACTGTTATGAAAAAATCTGAACAAACCTTTTGGCCAACCCAATATGTAGTAGGTAGGCCAGTTATTGTATATTTCCCAATTTTGGAGAAGTAGCCTTATACAGGAGACGTCCTATGGGGCCCAGCTGCATGCTACTCTTGGTCACTTAGAGCTGTATACCCTTGGGGTGCCCTCTGTGGACTGTGTGGGTCATTTTGTTGTTGGGGGGCCATGTACTGTGGACATGCTGGTAGGCAAGGCTGGCTCCCAGCCTAGTTGGCTGCCAGGTCCTGCCTCATGGATGGCTGCCAACCCACTGGTGGTGGACCTGGCACAACTGTCTACAGGATCCCAGGGGTCTCAGATCTGGTGTTGGCCCATAGGTGGGAAGGGCCAGATCCCTCAGAGGCTGAGGCTGGTGCTGGCCTGCTAGTGGGTGGGTAAAGCCCCCAGGACTAATAGGCTAGAGGGCTAGAGGGAGTACTCCAAAATGTCTCTTGCCAGCACCAGTATCTTCATGGTAGAACAAGGTCCCCCATTGGGCTGCTACCAATATCTGTGTCCCCAGGTAGTGTCCCAGTTGATACCTTCCTCTCCAGGAGGCTCTGCAAGATTAGCAAGTGTTTCTGACCCAGGCTCCTTTCAAGTTACTGCCTCTGTATTGGGAGACCATGTGAGATTTGACATGCACCCTTTAAGAGCAGAGTCTCTTTCTTACAGCCTTCTAGCTGTCCTGTACACAAGCCCTGCTGACCTTTAAAGCTAGGTGTTCTGGGGACTCATCTTCCCAGTGCAGAATCCCTACGCTGGGGATCTTTGTGTGTGTCTGTAACCCCTCATTTCTTGGGGAAAACACCTGCAACTGTGATTATCCTCTCCTTTGTGGGTCCTTACCTGGGGATGTGGGTTTTGACTATACCATGTCTAACTTTTTTAGCCAAATGTTTAATTTACTTTATTTTCTCCTGATACAGGTGTTCTTGGCTGTGTGAATTTTCTTCTCAACTTGTTGGGCTATATTCTTTAGGTTCCAATGTGTAGTATTCTCCTTATTTCTAAAGGTTTTGCTGTTTTGGTTTCTTTTTTAACCCAGAACCAAAGGTTTTGTTGTTGTTTTAAAGTGGAAAAGCCATGGTTTTATTTTAAATTTATAATTTTGGTGCATTGTCACCAGAGTAATTTGACTCTCCTATTGTTACTTTTGAATTTATTAAGATTTTCTTTATGGCCTTTCTTAAAGGTTAATTTTTATTGATTGGAAACTTAAAAATTGGCTTTTTCTTGATAAAAAATAGTTAAGCAATAGTTATTTCTCTAATAATTATTTATTAATACCTAGTTCATGTATCCAGAGGAGGCAATGGCAGCCCACTTCAGTACTCTTGCCTGGAAAATCCCATGGACGGAGGAGCCTGGTGGGCTGCCGTCTATGGGGTCGCACAGAGTCGGACACGACTGAAGTGACTTAGCAGCAGCAGCAGCAGTTCATATATCCATCTAAAATTTTTTAAGGTTTATCTATGTTTGGCTACACTGGATCTTCATTGCTGCATGCGGGCTTTCTCTAGTTGTGGCGAGCAGGGGCGGCTCTCCAGTTGTGGTATGTGGGCTTCTCGTTGCAGTGGCTTCTCTTGTTGTGGAGCACAGGCTGTAGGCACACGGGCTTCAGTAGTTGCAGCATGTAAGCTGAGTAGTTGTGGTGCGTGAGCTTAGTTGCTCCTTAGCATGTGGGATTCTCCTGCATCAGGGATCAAACCCATGTCCCCTGCATTAGCAGGCGGGTTCTTAACCAGTGGACCACCAGTGAAGCCCTATCTAAAATTTTGAGGTTGTAGGACTTCCCTGGTGGTACAGTGGATAAGAATCTGCCAGTGCAGGGGACACTGGTTCGATCTCTGTTTCAGGAAGATTCTATATGCTGCAGAGCAACTATGCCCACGAGCCACAGCTACTGAGCCTGTGTGCTGCAACTACGGAAACCCATGTGCCTAGAGCCTCTGTTGCACAACAGGAGAGGCCACTGCACTGAGAAGCCCGCTCACTGCAACTAGAGAGTAGCCCTCTCCACCTGCACACAGTAATGAAGACCCAACACATCCAAAAATGTTTAAAAATAAATAAAAATAAAATAAAAATTTGAGATTATAAAATCTGTATTTGGCAATAATGTGAAACTTTAGCAGCCCAGTTAAAGACATTGTAGACATATTTTCTTAAGAGGGAAATTTTTCCTGATGCATACCAAAATTATGCAGTCTCCATACATAAGTTTCTATATATACAATAAAGAATGCTTTAAAACTTGAACTGAAAATTTAATGAAAAATAAAAGGTATAGCTAGTATAGATAAAATAGGAAAAAAGTATAGGTCTTGTATTTAGTATATGTACAAAGTAGTATATATGGGTTTCCCTGGTAGCTCAGCTGGTAAAAAATCCTCCTGCTATGCAGGAAACCCTGATTGATTCCTGGGTCAGAAAGATCCCCTGGAGAAGGGATAGGCTACCCATTCCAGTATTCTTGGGCTTCCCTGGTGGCTCAGATGGTAAGAATCCACCTGCAATGTGGGAGACCTGGGTTTGGTCCCTGTTGGGAAAATCCCCTGGAGAAGGGAACAGCTACACAGTCCAGTATTCTTGCCTGGCGAATTCCATGGACAGAGGAGCCTGTCAGGTGACAGTCTATAGAGTCTCAAAGAGTCAGACACAGCTGAGCGACTTTCACTTCACATATATGTATATGTATATATTCTTTTTCCTTACAGGTTATTAGGCAATATTGAGTGTAGTTCCCTGTGCTATACAGTAGGTTTTTGTTGGTCTTCTGTTTTATATATAGTAGTGTATATATGGTAATGTGAACCTCCTAGTTTATCACTCCCCCTTTCCCCTTTAGTAACCATAAGTTTTTTTTTCTGTGTCTGTGAGTCTTTTTCTGTTTTGTAAGTAAATTGATTTGTATCTTTGTTTTTTTTCAAGATTCTGCATGTCCTGTGATATTTGTCTTTGTCTGACTTCAGATAATCTCTAGGTCCATCAGTATAATTGCAAATGGCATTATTTCATTCTTTTTTATAGTTAAGTAGTATCTTCCATTTGTGTGTGTGTGTATCTGTATACACACACCCCCCACATCTTCTTTATCCTGTCAATTGATATTTAGGTTGTTTCCATGTCTTGGCTATTGTAAATAGTGCTACAGTGAGTACTGGGGTGCATGTATCTTTTTGAATTATAGGTTTGTTCAGTATATGCCCAGAAGTGGGAATGTAGATAACTAGTTTAAAGGAACCTCCATACTGTTCCCCATAGTGGCTGTACCAATTTATACTCCTGCCAACAGTGTAGAAGGATTTATTTTTCTCTACACCCTCTCCAGCATTTATTATTTATAGACTCTTGATGATAGCCATTCTGACCAGAGTGAGGTGATACCTCATTGAAGTTTTGATTTGCATTTCTCTGATAATTAACTAGTGATGTTGAACATTTTTTCATGTGCTTGTTGGCCATCTGTATGTCGTCTTTGGAGAAATGTCTAGCTCTTCTATTCATTTTTTGATTAGGTTGTTTGTTTTTTTTTGAACTGAGTTTGTGAGTCAATTTTATAATTTGGAAATTAATCCCCTGTCAGTCACTTCATTTGCAAATATTTGCTCTATTCTGTATGTTGTCTTTTGTTTATGGTTTCCTTTGCTGTGCAAAAGCTTTTAAGTTTAATTTGGTTCTTCCATTTATTTTTATTTCTATCGTTCTAGGAGAAGAATCCGAAAAGATATTGCTGCAGTTTATGTCAAAGAGTGTTCTAATCTGACCAATTTAAAAAATGAATGTATAGGGAAGTTTCTAAAGCTTAGAGTCCCAGTTTCATAATTCTGGCATACATCCCTGAGTTTTGGTTCTATATTCTTTAAATTGCTTGTTGATGGAGTTATTCTTTACATTTGTAACTCCATGGACTAATAGCCCACCGGGCTCCTCTGTCCTTGGAATCCTCCAGGCAAGAATACTGGAATGGGTAGCCATACCCATCTCACCCAGGGATCGAACCTGGGTCTCCTGCATTGCAGGCAGATACTTTACCATCTGAGCCACCAGGGAAGCCCAATGAGTGCTCTAAGATCTCTGGGTGGGGGGAACTATTCTTTGCATATTTCATGAAAACCCTGTTTTATTGTTATCTGAACATGTCTGAGTTGACTTGATAAATTGTCATGTTTGTGTTCTGATGGAAGGATGGG
Source organism: Bison bison bison (assembly GCF_000754665.1). Classification (NCBI taxonomy): domain Eukaryota; kingdom Metazoa; phylum Chordata; class Mammalia; order Artiodactyla; family Bovidae; genus Bison; species Bison bison. Next base: position 1,640,701 of record NW_011494924.1, on the reverse strand, counting down.
TCACCTCTGTAATTTCTGTATAATACTTTACCTTTTTTTTGTTGTTGTTAGGCTATTTATTTGACTGCTACCTTAAAATACAGGCCGTAAAAATGCCAGCTTGTTTGGACTTAGAAGATGACCTGGACAAATGATAAAAATTAAGAAAAACATTTTGGTGAGTGAAAACTTATATGAGAGTAAATATGGCTCAACTCAATTCCTACCAGTGGAATGACACTACCAAAGTTATATAGCGAAATTCTCTTAAAATGCCTTCTGTTTCTCTGAAATTAAGACCTTGATCTTGCTCTTTTTTTATTCTCTCTGTGAATCCACAGACCTCCCAAGGGGCACATGATAACACTTAAATGCATTTTAAATACCTGGTCTCTTCCAGCATTCCACCAAACCCAGCATAACTCACTGAGGCCTAGTGTTCTACCAGGCTTCCCAGGTGGCTCAGATGGTAAAGAATCTGCCTGCAGTTCAAGAGACCCAGGTTTGATCCTTGGGTAGGGAAGATCCTCTGGAGAAGGGAATGGCTACCCACTCCAGTATTCTTGCCTGGAAAAATCCCATGAACAGAGGCTCCTGGTAGACTACAGTCCATGGGGTTGCAAAGAATAGAACACGACTGAGCAACTTAACACTCTAGTGTTCTACCAGTTTTGTAAGTTATACTTGGATTTAACTCAATCCAGGTTAGACTTAGACTTATTAGACTTAATTAGAAACTGACTAGACTTAATTAGAAATTGAAAACTGATGGCTGGTGGGCCATATGCAGCAGTGTGTTTCATTTGGCCCATAGGGTATTTTCCAGAAATATAAATCTGTTCTTAAATTTGGAGATTTTACTCAACATATGGATTTTGTGCTTAGTCGCTCAGTTGTGTCCCACTCTGCGACGCCATGGACTGTAGCCTGTCACGCTCCTCTATTCACGGGGATTCTTTAGGCAAGAATGCTGCTGCTGCTAAGTCACTTCAGTCGTGTCCGACTCTGTGTGACCCCATAGATGGCAGCCCATCAGGCTCCCCCGTCCCTGGGATTCTCCAGGCAAGAACACTGGAGTGGGTTGCCATTTCCTTCTCCAATGCGTGAAAGTGAAAAGTGAAAATGAAGTCGCTCAGTCATGTCCGACTCTTGGCGACTTCATGGACCGCAGCCTACCAGGCTCCTCCACCCATGGGATTTTCCAGGCAAGAGTGGGGTGCCATTGCCTTCTCCTTAGGCAAGAATACTGGAGTGGATTGTCATGCCCTCCTTCAGGGGATTTTCCCAACCCAGGGATTGTACCCAGGTCTCCCACATTGGAGGCAGATTCTTTACTGTCTGAGCCACCAGTCTTTTCTTAAAATTCAGAATGTTAGTCCTGTGCCTGCGCAACTCCTTCCATCCCTCCAGAAAGAAAGTAATAAAGTGGAGCAAAGTAGCAAGTGCCTAGCATAGATGGGTATTCGAGTTTCCCATTGCTCAAACCATTCATACGTATATGCAAATACATTTGATATTCAACATTCTTCCCTTACTTTACACACCTGAAGCCTGTAGGTATATGAATTTGTGATTTCTGAGGTGTGTAATAGTGTCTTATCTTTTTACTCAAATGGCAGATAATCTGAATAGTCTGTGACAATCTTTTAACGATTATTCACATATAAATCTGAATATGTATAAATACATATATTTATATCTGAAAAGACTCTTATAAGTAGCTAAATATATGTAATATATGTGAAAAGTAAATTTATATTTTTATAAATATGTATTCAAATATATATATATTTAAAACCTACTGTGATTTGGAAGATATTCATAAATAAGCTGTTTCACATTTCCTATGTCTGGCGGAATTTTACTGTGAAACAGTATGGTGTTTCTGGTATGCTTGCTTTTCCCTTTTTAAAAAAAAATTTTTTTAACTCTTTATTATGATCAGTTTCAAATATATGTAAATTATAGTACAGATAAAAATACAGTGAACACCCATATACCCATCATCTATAATTAGCCATTATTAACATTTTGTTAGGTGGGTCAGTGGTAAAAGAATTCGCCTTCAAAGTCGAGTTTGATCCCTGGGTCAGGAAGATGCCCTGGAGAAGGAAATAGCAACCCACATCCGTATTCTTGCCTGGGAAATCCCATGAACAGAGGAGTATCTGGTGGGCTACAGTCCATGGGGTCACAAACTCAGATATGACTTAGCAACTAAACAGCAACATTTGGTTGATCTGTTTTTTTTTTTTCCTGAATTATTTTAAAGTAAACTATAGACATCATGACATTTTACCTCTAAATGCTTCAGTATGCATCTCGTGGGACTTCCCCAGGGGTCAGTGATTAAGACTCTGAACTTCCATTGCAGGGTTCGGTCCTTGGTCAGGAACTAAGATCCCATGTGCCACGTGGCATGGCCTAAAAGATAAATGCTTATTATCTCTTAAGAGATAGTAAGCACATTGTCCTTTATAACCACAGCACCATTATTATCACACCTAACAAAGTTAGTAGCTGACTTCTTGTCTGCCAGTAGAGAGTTTTCCAAATCTGGATGCACAGCCTACATGCCATGACCAAGCAGGGATTTGTTTGTTTGGTTTCTTTTCTTTGACTTTTGTAGGGGAGTTTTGCCGGGGATCTTAGTTCCCTGACCAAGACTAAGGATCAAAACCGTGCCCCGTGCAGTAGAAGCCTGGAGCCCTAACTAGTGGACCACCAGGGAATTCCCAGGCAGCAGCTTTTAAACCCTTAGAATATTTTTTAGTTTTATTTATTTACCTTTAAAGTTCCTTGATATCAGTAAAATGTAGAGAGTGATTGACTAAGGGCAATGGTATTTATAAAGGATTTTCTGAATGCTGTTTTTTCTTAACCATTCAAATTATACTATTCCTTTGTAACACTGATGGTGCTAGAAAAGGTTATAATTGCCAGACTATAAGGTACTCTGCTCAAATGTAAATTTTTTTTTCGTATTTACAACAGAGAAATTTTCCCCCTTAAGGTTGCTTAGGTTAGTTTTTGAAAAGCCTTTGCTCTTGAAGTTTACTGACTATTTAAAACAGAACTGTTAATTTTTAAAAGTTGATTCTTTTTTCCTATTTGTGCAGGAAATATAATCATAGTACAGCATATGCAGCTTTCCTTTTTCCTAATGACTTATAGCATATTTGGAAAATAGGAAAATTTACCAGCAATCTTGCCAACCTAGTACAATCACTATTTGTATTTTAGTTGATTTATTTTCAGTCCTTTTTTCTTAATCATCTTTAAAAAAAAAAAACCCATAGTTGTAATTATGCTTTATGTAAGGAATTTTTTTTAATTAGAAGATTTGTGTGAGGTTCTTATTTCCTTGCCATTCTTGCTTAACACACATTGATAAAAATTGATGTTTATTCATTCACTTTTGGATTAAGAATGTGATCATTAGTCCCAGAGATAATGGAGGAAATGGCCATGTGGTGTGGTCTTTAATATTTGTGTTCTTTGGTAGACAACATAACTGAAAATAGCAGAAAATTTGAGTTCTCTAAACCTAAAAGTTAAAAAGTAATTTGGTTCTGTCCTAGACGTAGTTCTTTGCCTCTGTAAACATGTGGTAACCAGTTGTTTTCCTTTTGCAAAAGTATTTCTTTTTTCTTTTTTTTTCTTTCAAAACTTTTTCTTTCTTTTTTTTCTGTTTCTGAATCATTATTTTTAGCTATGCCACTATCAGTAACCCTTTAAAAGTTATTTTAAATGGTCCTTGTGAAAGACTTTGGAATTTTAGGTAGTCATGCAGATGCTCTTAGTTAGGTCATGTTGTCCTTTGCAGGTTGAAGAGGAGGACTTTAGAAACCTTGGTTGCTCTGAAGCATTTGTTAGGACAGGAGTAAGCAGAGTCTTGTGGTCAGCCTGAGTCTTGCTCTGTGGGGGTCAACCAAAGGCTTATATGAATTAACTCTTAGAAGATACCTATTTTAGTTTCTTGTGATCTCTTGTTCCTTTCTGCCTATATTCTAGGCTAACAAAATAAAAGGAATTTTAGTTAAAACTGGTAAATTTTTATTTCTAGTATCTTTAAGAACTTATAGAATATCTTAATTAAAATAGTTTATCCTCACTATAATTTTTAATTTACTTTATAGTATTTTGTTATTACTTGTCAAATAAATTAGTTTTCATAGAACTATATATTGTTGATTGTGTAAGTATGTGTTGTAATACTTTTTTGTATCTTCTGTTTTGAAAGGTTTTTTTATTGTCCACTTGACATATGCTTCTGGAATAATATTCACCATGGTTTTGAATGACCTTCCAAACTTAGAAGACATCTATACTTCCTTGTGTTCATCAACAGTAGAAGACTCAGAGATGGATTTTGACTCTGGACTAGAAGATGATGACTCAAAAAGTGATAGTATTTTGGAGGATTCCACAATCTTTGTGGCCTTCAAAGGAAATATAGATGATAAAGACTTCAAATGGAAATTGGACACAATATTGGAGAATGTGCCCAATTTGTTACACATGGGTAATTTGCTTAATTATTTTTCCTTTTGTTACTGTTTTTGAATTGCCCTTCTGTGGTTATCTTGAGTTTTACAAAGTACAACTGTGCTGTACTTTGCTGTAGGTTGAAAGGCTGATTTTAATTGCAAAGTTGGAATTTTAGGATTTTTTTTCATAGAAATGCTGTTGTATTTTTTTAAGTACATGGAGTGACTGAATATAAAGCATTGCTTAGCATTGTAATCCTTAAATTATCTGTTCTAATGGATAGGAGCAGGCTTCCCAGGTGGCTCAGTAGTAAAGAATCCAGCTGCAATGCAGGAGGCGCAAGAGACACAGGTTCAATCCCTGGGTCGGCTAGATCCAGCCCCTGGAGGAGGAAATGGCAATCCATTTCAGTATTCTTGCCTGGGAAATCCCATGGACAGAGGAGCCTGGCAAGCTACAGTCCATGGGATCACAAAAGAGTTGGACATGACTGAGTGACTAAACAACAACAACAAAAATGGATGGGAGTAATTCTCCAGACCCAAATTTATTTGTTGTTTTTAGCTCTCTGGTCTTTAGTTTCCTTTCCTATAAAATGACTGGCTCTTTGAGGCCACTTAAAGCTTACAAAAATCTTTTACTCCATGGCTTTTTTGGCTTTACTTAAAATGTATTTGAAATTTGTTGTCTTAAATTTTAGATCAGAGGTTAACTAATAGCCCACTGGAACCAGTGTGCAGCCATGTGTTACATACTTTAGTTTTTCTGATTATTTTTTTTGTTTGTTTATTTGTTTTCTGGTGTTTGAATTTTATTGCCAGTGCTTCAAGAAATAGATATTTTACATTAAAATTCAGATTTTGGATTTGTCTTTATACAGGAAAGGTCTAATAACATTGAACTCTCCTATCCCAGGTGGTGCTAAGTAGCAGCTGCCGCTGAAGATATACCTTCCCCTCACCATAGTCCCATCTGGCCTCTTCACACATTTAGATAGCCTATAGTGGTCTTACGGGAATTTGTGCTTGTCGACTTTGGTTTATATGTTCTCCATCTTTTCTGGTTAGCACAATTATTTAATCCCTTCAGACATAGTGCAAAGCCTAGATTTTATCCTTTTATCACAAATCTTAAGTGCTAACCAACTTTTTTAGGTTTTGAGGTCTTATTCTTTAGAATTAATGTCAGGAAGAGAGCTTTTTAATTTTTTTTCAATGGCTCTTTTTTAAAAAAAACTGTTGTTTCAGGCTTCTTTCTAGTTATGGATTATTTAATACATTATTAGAGAATTTTATGGTGAAAGTTGTAATTGCCACCATAATCATGTTATGATATATCATATTTTAAGGGCTAGCTGGGTCTGATTGTTCATTGTTCTTAATTATACACATTTTTTCTTGTTTTTAAATAGCTGAATTAGTTTATTAATGGGTTTTAAATATATTAGTAAACTCAGACATGGTTATCAGTTATATTCTTGGTCCAAAAACTATTTTAAGTTAGATGTTCTCAAATATGATGAAAGTTAAGAAAAAAAAATTTTTTTGATAAAATATAGCAGTGTTATAGTTAAAATTTTTTCTGTAGGCTTATCACAAGTAGCTAACATCAAAAGCAAGTTTAATGTTTGTCTGGGCCACATAGGTATAAGATTCCAGTACTGTTCAGACTGAGAAGAAGCCCTGCAGCATTTGTCCTCTGTGGTAGCAGAATCTCAAGCTCCCTGCCTTTTGCTATTTGGATGTATAAGTGTCATGGAAAGGAAAATGGCCTGAAAATCAGAGCTGGATTTTAATGCCATTTTAGTGATAGGTAGCTACTGGATTCTGGGTAAATCTCTTAGATTTTCTGGGCTTCAGTTTCCTCCCCAATAAAATACATTTGGACTGAATCATGCATAATCCTTCCTAAATTTCCTAGATTATATATCTCAGTGCTCTTAGCCAGTGGTCTCTTTTTTTCCATATTAGAACAAGTAGACTCCATGTCTGGATAAACTGATAATGTATAATGGTTTTGGAGGTAGAAGGGGCTTTTAGGGAACATGTAGACACTTTCCCCTATCCATGTAAATTTCTTATTTTGAGGACATATATGCCTAAATGACCATTTTCTCAATACTTGAATGTATAATTGAATAGAGGCTACAAAAGATTTGATGTAGCTGAGTTTATAACAAAAGGAAAAATTATTTTGGGGTTGTTGGGGAAAAAATGTTTTTTTATTATTATCTAACTGGACCTCGGATTTGCTTTCCATCTGTAAGCTGTAATTATAAACAACATTACCTGCTCGATTAGTTTAACTTTTGCATTATAATTTAAAAACATCTTCGAAGTTTGCATTGACTTTTCAGGTTTGCTGAAATGTAATGTTTTCTTATCCTAACTGAAATATAGTTGTGAGATTTATGTTGCTTTTCTCCTCAGTTTGGTGTGCTTCAGTGGAAATTCTACTCTTGTTTAAAATAGAAAAAGATTAGAAATCAGAGACGTAAAGAATCAAGACTTAAGCCTTCCTTAAACTGAAGCATTTACAGGACATTGGAAGAAATGTTTGCTCCCTATATCTCTGAATATGTTTCACAGAGATGCTCGGTGAAAATTTAAATATAAGTACTAAAAGTTCAACTTTTTCATTTGAAGAAGTATAATTGCTTAACATTTTATAAGTGAATCTACTATCTTCCTTTTCAGTGCTCTTTCTTTAAACAAGTTTAGTGAATTGTAGCTGTATATTCCCTAATATCCTACAGTTGGCATATCTGCCAGTTGAATTTTTATAGAATTTCACTTAAAATTAGAAACTTAAACTTTCTTAGCTTTTCAGTTCACATACATTAAACTGAGTCTAGAAGTAGACCTTATTCTAGTAATTTAAACTTATCTCTCCCTTCTCTCATATGATCCTTATTCCATCTTACTGCTTTCCATCTATTAAGTGCCTGTGGTATGTCAGGTGCTATGCTAGATTTTTGGCATATTATTATATAATTTAGCACTCACAGTCTCATGAAGTAGTTTTTTCATAGTTTTAGAGAAGAGAAAGGTAAGTTTCAGAAATGTTAAATAACTTGTTCATGATTTCCCAGGTGCTAAGTGGTAAAGCTGGGATTAAATTTAAGGTTTAATACCAAAGCTTAAGCTCTCTCAGCTACTCCATACTGGTATTCTACCTTGTTCTTTTACTTCCTTGTTGTTGTTCATTCCATGTCTTCTGATGGCTAAAACATTACTAATATTATTCTCTTCCTTTCATGACCAAGAATCCAGCAAGCTAAAGGTACAGAAGGTGGAGCCCTGGAATAGCGTGCGTGTGACATTCAATATCCCCCGGGAAGCAGCGGAGCGGCTTCGGATCCTGGCTCAGAGCAACAACCAGCAGCTTCGGGATCTGGGAATTCTCTCCGTTCAGATTGAAGGTACATGTCTGGTTCCAGATTATAGGAATACTAGAATATAGCATGATTTATAGCATGTGCCGCTTTGTCTGTTCCTCTTAAGTTGAATTCACAATGCCAGGTAACTCACAGAAAGCTAACCAAAATGATCACATGGATCAGAGCCTTGTCGTGGTGAAGAAGGGGCTTGCATAGCTCAATGAAGCTATGACAAAATGTGGTCCACTGGAGAAGGGAATGGCAAACCACTCCAGTATTTTTGCCTTAAGAACCCCAAGAACAGTATGAAAAGGCAAAAAATATGATACCAGAAGGTGAGCTTCCCAGGTTGATAGGTGTCCAATGTGCTACTGGAGAAAAGCAGAGAAATAGCTCCAGAAAGAGAGCTGGGCCAAAGTGGAAACATTGCTGAATTGTGTATGTGTCTGGTGGTGAAAGTAAAGTCTGATGCTGTAAAGAACAATATTGCATAGGAACCTTGAATGTTAGGTCCATGAATCAAGGTAAATTGGATATGGTCAAGCAGGAGATGGCAAGAGTAAATATCAACATTTTAGGAATCAGTGAAGTAAAATGGACAGGAATGGGCAAATTTAATTCACATGACCATTATATCTACTACTGTGGGCAAGTATCCCTTAGAAGAAATGGAGTAGCCCTCATAGTCAACAAGAGTCTGAAATGCAGTACTTGGATGCAGTCTCAAAAACAACAGAATGATCTCTGTTCATTTCCAAGCAAACCATTCAACATCACAGTATTCCAAGTCTGTTCCCCAACCACTAATGCTGAAGAAGCTGAAGTTGACTGATTCTATGAAGACCTATAAGACCTTCTAGAACTAACACCAAAAAAAGATGTTCTTTTCATCTTAGGAGAGTGAAATGCAAAAATAGGATGTCAGGAGATACCTAGGTTAACAGGCAAGTTTGGCCTTGGTGTACAAAATGAAGCAAGGCAAAGGCTAACAGAGTTTTGTCAAGAAAACACACTGGTCACAGCAAACACCCTCTTCCAACAACACAAGAGATGATTCTACACATGGACATCACCAGGTATCAGATTGATTATATTCTTTACAGCCAAAGATGGAGTGGCTCTATATAGTCAGCAAAAACAAGACCTGGAACTGACTGTGGCTCAGATTATCAGCTCCTTATTGCAAAATTTAGGCTTAAATTGAAGAAAGTAGGGAAAACCACTAGGCCATTCAGTTATGACCTAAATCAAATCCCTTATGATGATACAGTAGAGGTGATGAATAGATTAAGGGATTAGATCTGATAGACAGAGTGCCTGAAGAACTATGGACTGAGGTTGTCACATTGTATACAGGAGGCAGTAACCAAAACCATCCCAAAGAAAAAGAAATGCAAGAAGGCAAAGTAGTTGTCTGAGGAGGCCTTACAGATAGCTGAGAAAAGAAGAGAAGCAAAAGGCAAGGAAGAAAGGAAAAGTATACCCAGCTGAATGCAGAGTTCCAGAGAATAGGAAGGAGAGATAAGACCTTCCTATGTGAACAATGTACAGAAATAGAAGAAAACAATAGAATGGGGAAGACTAGAGATCCCTTCAAGAAAGTTGGAGATACCAAAGGAATATTTCATGCAAAGATGGGCACAGTAAAGGACTGAAATGGTAAAGACCTAACAGAAGCAGAAGATATTAAGAAGAGGTGGCAAGAATACACAGAAGACCTGTATAAAAAGGTCTTAATGTCCCAGATAACCACAATGGTGTGATCACTTACCTAGAACCATACATCCCAAAGTGTGAAATCAAGTGGGCCTTAGGAAGCATTGCTACAAACAAACCTAGTGGAGGTGATGGAATTCCAGCTGAGCTATTTCAAATCCTAAAAGATGAAGCTGTTAAAGTGCTGCACTCAATATGTCAGCAAATTTGGAAAACTCAGCAGTGGCCACAGTCTGAGGAAAAGGTCGGTTTTCATTCTAGTTCCAAGGAAGGGCAATGCCAAAGAATGTTCAAATTACCATACAATTGCACTCATTTCACATGATAGCAAGGTAATGCTCAAAATCCTTCAAACTAGGCTTCAGCAGTATATGAACCGAGAACTTCCAGATGTACAAGCTTGACTTAGAAAAAACAGGGCAACTAGTGATCAAATTGCCAACGTGTGTTGGGTCATAGAGAAAGTAAGGGAATTCCAGAAGAACATCTGCTTCATTGACTACTTTAAAGCCTTTGACTGTGTGGATAACAACAAACTGTGGAAAATCCTTAAAAAGATGGGATTGTACCAGACCACCTTACCGGCCTCCTGAGAAACCTATATGCAGGTCAAGAAGCAACAGTCAGAACTGGACATGGAACAACAAACTGGTTCTAAATTGAAAGACAAGTTCGTCGAGGCTATATATTGTCACCCTACTTTTTTGACTTCTATACAGAGTACATCATGAAAAATGCCAAGCTGAATGAAGCTCAAACTGAAATCGAGATTGTTGGGAGAAATATCAACAACCTCAGATATGCAGATGATACCACTCTAATGCCAGAAAGCTAAGAGGAAGTAAAGAGCCTCTTGATGAAGGTGAAAGAGAAGAGTGAAAAAGCTGGCTTAAAACTCAACACTGAAAAAACTAAGATCATGGCATCTGGTCCCATCACTTCATGGCAAATAGTTGGGGGAAAAGTGGAAACAGTGACAGATTGTGTTTTCTTGGGCTCCAGAATCACCGTGGATGGTGACTGCAGGTACAAAATTAAGACATTTGCTTCTTGGAAGGAAAGTTATGACAGACCTAGACAGCGTATTAAAAGAGACATCACTTTGCCAACAAAGGTCCGTCTAGTCAAAGCTATAGTTTTTCCAGTAGTCATGTATGGATTTGAGAGTTGGTCCATAAAGAAGACTGAGTGCTGAAGAATTGATGCTTTTCAACTGTGGTGCTGGAGAAGACTCTTGAGAGTCCCTTGGATAGCAAGGAGATCAAACCAGTCAATCCTAAAGGACATTAGTCCTGAATATTCATTGGAAGGACTGATGCTGAAGCTAAAGCTCTAATACTCTGGCCACCTGATGCGAAGAGCCAACTCATTGGAAAGGGTCCTGATGCTGGGAAAGTTTGAAGGCAAAAGGAGAAGAGGGAGGCAGAGGATAAGATGGTTGGATGGCATCATGACTCAGTGGACATGAGTTTGAGCAAAGTCAGATAGTGAAGGACAGCGAAGTCTGGTGTGCTGCAGTTCATGGGGTCACAAAGAGTCAGATATGACAGCGACTGAACAACAAGTTACTCGTGTTACCTGTGCTTCACATTGTAGCACTTTAGTATAAAAAGGAGTTGAGGCTCTCGTTGGGTCCTGATGCTTCAGCATCCATAGCCTCAGACTCCATTCCCTTGGACTGATTTTGGCTATCAGTCTGTCCAACATTGGTTTTACTGGCACCCTAACCAAGGACTGATTTGTCTTTTAAACAATATCTAATTTCAGGGCTTCCCTAGCAGTCCAGTGGTAAAGACTTTGCCTCTAATGCAAAGGGTGTAGGTTTGATCCGTGGTCAGGAAGCTAAGACCCCATATACCTTGAGGCCAAAAACCAAAACTTAAAGTAGAAACAATATTGTAACAAATTCGATAAAGACTTTAAAAATGGTCCACATTAAAAAAAAAAAAAAAAAACCTTAAAAAAATACCTAATTTCATCTGCTTCCTTTCACCCAATATGCCTGATTTAGTATTTGTTTTTTATTTATCTAACAGAGGCCCTGAACAATCCTTTTGTAGTAGTATTCATTTGCAGATGTTTTTGTCAGCATGATCTTTTAAAAATGAAAATACGGTACACACACACCTTAAAACCGTGCTATGACTGGCCATTATTTGCAGAATAATGTCCAAACTCTGTATTGTGACCTCGGGCTTTGCATAGTCTGACCTTTACATTTCTCATCTAGTCTTATCTTGTCCAGCTCTCCTCCCTCCTTGCTGTCTGTTCTAGCCTCTTCAGCATTCTTTTGGTTCCTTGAATATACATTTCTTCTTCCTGTCACAGGTCTTTTGCATTGGTGTCTCCTCTGTATGGATATCCCTACCATTCCCTTTTCCATTAGTTATATACCCAGCCTTCAAGTATCAGCTTAGATCTTAAGGATGTGTTTTCTGAACTCCTTGACTGAATCAGAATCTTTTTTCAACATGCTCTTGCAAAAGTCTGGTTTTCTTCAGCTCTGATCATTTCTTACACTTCGACTAGAGCAGTTATTTTGATGATTGTTTTGTTCCCCCATGGACTCCAGGCTCCAGTAGGGGCAGAAACCATATTTTGTTTTGCTCACTGTTACATCTTTACTTGCCTGTGCATGTTAAGTCTTTAATAAACATATGCTGAATAAAAGTAAAGGAAGCACATATATAATAGCACTAGTTTGCTTTGGCTCTTGGAGTACATGATAAGCAAAATATGGGCTTTGCCTTTATGAACTCAGAAGGAGCTCATGACCTTGATGAGGGAGATGAACCTGAGAGAGGTAACTACCAAGCATGAGGAAGCACAGAGGAGCGTCTGTCTTTTGGTGCCCAACGTACTAAAACCTTCTTTCCCCCTCCTGCGTTGGTGCAAACAGGGTGGCAACCAGTGAGTGATTCCAGCCTTCTCTTGCCCTCGTCAGCCAAGCCCTTCTGACCCTGTGCTTGCATAGGACCCAAAAGTCCCACAAAACCTCAGTAACTGAAAGGTCAACATTTTATGTTTAGGAGTGAGACACATTTTGTGCAGTTAAGATTATAGGTTATTGTGCCCCAGAAGGAGCAATAACAACAAACAGATTGTTAAGAGATTGACTGAGAAATGAGGTGAATTCCATAATTTGATAAATAAGAAACTAGTGGCTCAAACAATAACCAGTTTGTTTTGATTGTCCAAAAGGATTCAGAAAAGTAAAATTAATTCACTGCAATCTATTAAATATAGGATGAACTTTTAGGAAGTGTAGAAGTCAAACAGCTATTGTTAATAACATCATATAGGTTGTTTATGTTTTATAAGCACATCAACATACATTTTTTTATAAGAAACATATAAGCAGTTTCTTAAAAACCCTAAACATTTTATACTATGTTACCTATTTACCTGAATTATAAGGGCTTTGTGGTAGTGTTTTCCAGTGGAGAAAGGAAACACCTTTCTCCACTGAGAGCAGAGTGTGTCTCACTCTTCTCTTTTTTTTTTTAAACCACAAATAAGATCTTTTGTTTGTCACCATTAAAAGTCTTCATTTTAAACAGGTTCTTGGACTGTTGGCTTGTATCCATTAGTTTGTTCAGCTTTAGCACCTGTCTCATCCCAGCAACTTTTCCAGAACTACTGCCTTCGCCATGTAGCTCCGTGAGTTTTCCCTCTTCAAACTGGGGCTTCTTCAGCATTTTTACTTTTCTAACGAAGACATCATGGAGTGGAAAAATAGGTTGGCGAGCTTTTTCTCTGTCTTTTCCAGTGCTGTCTGGAATCAGTTTGTTGACATCCTCCTTCAAGTCATTTGTCTGCACCTCTCAGGTCATGATTTCCATCATCTTCTTGTGAATCTGGCGCACCTGCTGGTGCTGGGCATAAGAGGTCTTCCTAATCTGATTGTTGCGTTTTTTAGTAAAACACACACGAGAACAGATGAAGCACGTTGATATCAACGTGACTTCAGTCATGGTCTGCCATTTTTTGACCATCGAGCACATTTTGTCACAGGTAAGATCCATACCATGGAAATCTCAGGCAGGTTTTGCCCTGAACATCCTCCGTAATTAGCTTGAATTGTCTAAAGGCAGCTTCATCATTCTGCAGATCAGCAAGATTCATTTCAAAAACACAACCCTTGAGGCCATCAGATGTGATTTTGTTTCCTTCAGTTCTTGTGGTCAGTGCTTTCCTACTGTTCCTTGTATTGAACGTAGCTGGTGCTTTCACATCATACCAATCTTTCTTAGAAAATGGGTCAACCACTTTCTTCTTGGCTCCCTTTCTGCCTCCTTTCGTAAGGCGCTTATTCTTGCCGACCGTCTTGGTGACGTTCAGAAAGCCAAAAGGGCAGACGCACAGCTTACTTGAGAACTTCGGTGAGCAGGGCAGAATGCACTGTCTGTATGACCCCAAGTTTCTTCTCTTAATCATTCCTATTTCCTACAGGTCTTCAAAAGAGTAAGACTCCTGTTTATTCCTGTAGCCATAAATTAAAATAGAAATACCAGCATGGAAACAAAATAGATAACATATAAGAAATTATGAAATTTACATGTGGCAGTGTTTATCATACTACAGAAAAGAGTTTTTTTTTTTAACATTTGGAGTACAGCTATGTCCCGGGTGATCTCCTTTTCTCTTTCCACATCCACTGAGAATTCAGGCAAAAGTGAAAGTGGTGGCAGCAGCTGTTGCTTTTGTGAAACTGATGACGGGCTCATGCCTTTTAGGTTATAAGAGAAGGTATTGCCACTATTGTGGTGTCTGCTGCAGGGCTGGAGGGACAGGCTGTCCTACACCCAAGGACACACAGTCTTTTCTCCATTGAAGAACACTCCTTGTACCCTTCTTTTGAGTTTTGGCCAGGGAGTTGAGGAGACATCTCTTTTGAGGACATTTTGTGACTCCTCTGTAAATTTATTCTGATTTAAAGTAGGAGTCCGTAAAGGGTCAAAGAGTAAAAATTTTTGGCTCTGTGGGCCAGAAGATCTCTGTCAAGACAACTCAGCTGTGCTGCTATAGTGCAAAAAACAGTCAAAGCAATATGTAAATGAGTGAATGTGGCTGTGTTCTAGTAACGCTTATTTATCTGAACAGGCAACAGGCTTGATTTGGCCCATGGGTCATAGTCTTCCAACCCCAGTCAGCAGGTTGGAGAGCCAGTAGTGTTCTCTTCTATGTGTGTTTCCTTGACAACAACTAACTTATGTGCAGCTTGCAAATAGGGAAATAACAGTAGTATAGTATGGAAATTGTGTTTATTCATACATTATTTTTTTTTCCAGGGCAAAGGGAGTTAGAATAGTAGGAATAGAAGGTTAATTGTCCATAAACCGTTTGATCTGTTGCTTTATGGCTGGGAGTCCTTTCAGCTTTTTTTTTCAGAAAATTGAGAATGAGAAGTTACACTCATGTACCTTCCCCAGAAGTACGCCCTCAGCATTGCGTGGCTCTCAGCTTGTGAACTTTACTTCCTCCCATGCCCACCTGGAGATGGCAATGGCAACCCACTCCAGTGCTCTCGCCTGGAAAATCCCACGGACAAAGGAGCCTGGTGGGCTGAAGTCCATGGGGTCGCTAAGAGTCGGACACGACTGAGCGACTTCACTCTCACTTTTCATTTTCCTGCCTTGGAGAAGGAAATGGCAACCCACTCCAGTGTTCTTGCCTGGAGAATCCCAGGGACAGGGGAGCCTCATGGGCTGACGTCTATGGGGTCATACAGAGTCGGACACGACTGAAGTGACTTAGCAGTAGCATGCCCACCTGGAGGGCAGCCCCACCAGCTCAAAGCTCCATTGCATCTGCATTCTCTCCCAGCTTTAACCAGGCATTTCCACGCTAGTGTTCGGGTGTGTTGCCTACACCAATTTTTGTTTTCATTAGAGCTCTAGTTACAAAGTCGCATGGGTTTTGAGTTTGCCTCAACAGTGTTTCTCCCATGAAACCTATTATTTTCAGTGTGAGATTTTTAGGGACCGTGAGGTTTTCCTGGAATGCAATTGTCATATGGAAAAACTCCTATGATTCTTTGTAAGGTTATGATAAGATGACTTTTCATCATGTAGTCAGTAAATAGCTAATGAGTGCCTGTTATGTACACCAGGTACTGTTCAGTGTTTAAAGGATATAATTAAGGTGGCCATAAAATTTATCTTTTAAATTAGGAAATGAAAATAAATAGAGTTACTATGAATAACTATTAATAACTATCCTGGGAGAACAGATATAACGGGGAGTGTGTGTACGTGCTCAGTCATGTCTGACTTTTTTCGACCCCATGGACTGTAGGCTCCTCTGTCCATGGGATTTTCTAGGCAAGAACTAGAGCGGGTTGCCATTTCCTACTCCAGAGGATCTTCCCGACCGAATGATCGAGCCCATGTCTCTTGCATTCCTGCATCAGCAGCTAGATTCTTAACCACTAGTGCTACCTCAGAAGCCCATAAAGGAGAGGCAGACAAGAAAATAAGTGAATGAATAACTACATGGAATGTGCTCTGAAGAAGTAACAAGATGTTTTGATAAGGGTGACCTGACCTTGGAAAAAATGATTGGAGAAGACTTTTGGGGCTTGTGACACTTAATCTTAAACAGATAATTGAGAAGATGGTTTATGTGAGGAGTGCAGGAGAACTGCTCTAGGCAGAGAGAACAACTTGTACAAAGGCCTTAAGGTGAAAAGTGGGTTTGTGTGCCTAAGAAAGTAAAAAATCCCACTGAGCCTGAGTCCTTGTTATTGAAAGAGAGACTAGTTTGAATTGAGATTAGAGAGACTGGCAAGGACCACATCTGAGCTGTTAGTAACAGCCACAAGCCACTTTTATGATCTGTTGTCCATTTCAAAAACAAAAGTTCTTCCACCTAGAATGTCTTCACAAATTTAGTATGTTAATAGTTCTTTCCCTTTGGTGGAAACCCTCAAGATCTGTGTTCTTTTTCTCTTTTATTCCTAACTCCCATAGGCAATTTAGAACATTATATAGCCCCTGGCGATTGGTCACTTATTGTTAGGATATTTGTTCCCTATTACCAAGCTATCTGCCTGGTCACAATAGTTCATATTTTATCTGTTTATCTAGCTGACCTATATCGTGACAAGACAGAAAACTGCTGTGCCTTCATTGGCTTCATTCTTTGTCATCTTCTCCTAAAACAGTAAGGAGCATGGTGAATGCAGCCTTTCAAATCCTCAACCACAGGCTAGCTATACTTTTTTCTGTCCACAAGGTGGTGCTGTCTACCAGAGTAAGAATAGTCAAAATTTGGGTTTAAGCTCAGGAAGCATCCCAAAACTTGTTTCAGAGGTCTTTTTATTAAGTGAGGTTTAAATTGCCCCTAACTCTAGTAGTTAACTCCAGCGGGAAAGGAAAAGCATGTGATCTTAAAGGAGCACAAAGGGCTTACAGGGAGTCTGCTCCTTAAAGTGAATAGTGGTTATGTGAGGTTTGCGTTGTAATTATTCTTTGAACTGAATTTGTTTCATACATTCTTCTAGGTACATGATATTTACTAAAAAATAAATTTCATCATGTCATTCTAATTTTTAAAAAAATAAAATAAATTACCTCTAACTTTCAGATCAGATCAGATCAGTCGCTCAGTCGTGTCCGACCCTTTGCGACCCCATGAATCGCAGCACGCCAGGCCTCCCTGTCCATCACCAACTCACGGAGTTCATTCAGACTCACGTCCATCGAGTCAGTGATGCCATCCAGCCATCTCATCCTCTGTCGTCCCCTTCTCCTCCTGCCCCCAATCCCTCCCAGCATCAGAGTCTTTTCCAATGAGTCAGCTTTTCGTATGAGGTGGCCAAAGTACTGGAGTTTCAGCTTTAGCATCATTCCTTCCAAAGAAATCCCAGGGCTGATCTCCTTCAGAATGGACTGGTTGGATCTCCTTGCAGTCCAAGGGACACTCAAGAGTCTTCTCCAACACCACACTTCAAAAGCATCAACTCTTCGGCGCTCAGCCTTCTTCACAGTCCAACTCTCACATCCATACATGACCACAGGAAAAACCATAGCCTTGACTAGACGAACCTTTGTTGGCAAAGTAATGTCTCTGCTTTTCAATATGCTGTCTAGGTTGGTCATAACTTTCCTTCCAAGGAGTAAGCGTCTTTTAATTTCACGGCTGCAGTCACCATCTGCAGTGATTTTGGAGCCCAGAAAAATAAAGTCTGACACTGTTTCCACTGTTTGCCCATCTATTTCCCATGAAGTGGTGGGACCGGATGCCATGATCTTTGTTTTCTGAATGTTGAGCTTTAAGCCAAATTTTTCACTCTCCACTTTCACTTTCATCAAGCAGCTTTTTAGTTCCTCTTCACTAGAGTCTACTCAATTGGAACACTTCTAGTGACATTACCAACCAGGCTATTGTGAAGTTCAAATAAGATACAGTTTCTTAAGCATTAAAATCCCTATACAAATGTTGCTGTTATCATATCTCAGAGGTAGATTAGTAGCCAGGGTATATGCTCTTCATTGCATGAGTTTCTCCTCTGCATATCTCTTTATATTGCAGTTGTTGAAAGGAAAATGGTATTTTACTTACAAATATCACAGTGTCCCCATGCCATTGTATGTTCTTTCTGTGTTAGACCTACTCATATTTCTAATTTCTGATCATAAATTCTCAAAAAGTAATCCAGGATTTGAGACTTTCTGAGAATATTTTCTTCCTACACACATATAAGATGAGTTGATTGAAAATAAATATTCAGCTTTCCAAGCTTCCGCTGACACCATACATCATTAATGATTGTCCATCTACTGTATTGTGAGAATTAGTTATGTTCTTCTTGTGCTTCATGTAAGTGAACGTGCTCAGGTGAGGTTGAAAAGAGGCCTGTATAGTATTGACTCACCCTTTTTGTGGTGGTAAACTTAGCATAATTCTTTAAAAACACATAAAACTAAAGCTCTTGTATATCTGTTTTTCAACAAAATTTACATCTTATTCTGATGATTTCCTTTTAAACCTGACTATCATTTTCAGGGGAAGGTGCTATCAACCTGGCTTTGGCTCAGAACCGGAGCCAAGATGTGAGAATGAATGGACCCATGGGAGCTGGAAGTTCAGTTAGGATGGAAGCGGGATTTCCCATGGCAGGCGGTCCAGGTGAGATCTCCCACTCAGTTGTATGACATTTGACCAGTTTCCTTTTTTTGGCTTTATTTGCTAATGTATGATCGTTTGAGTCCTGCAAGATAGGTGGGGGTTCCTGACACATTTCTGTTGATTGGTTCAGGAAAACAAGACATGAATGTAGACTCTTAGGAGACTAGAATCACAGAGCATGGAGCATATATAGTCTTTGCGATGTTTGGGGCTCATACTTAAAGGTAGATGAGCCCTGAGCCATGCAGGAAACATTTATTGAGTTCTCATTGTATGATGGGACCTATGCTAAGTGTTGCAAGTAGAACTGAATAAAACATCTTTTATCCTCAGGGTGTTTATAGCATCACATAGCCTTCTATGTTATGAAAGAGAAAGAGTCACCTTTCTCTGTGACTGAGAATCCAGGAGTTTGTGCAGGCTTAGGTGGAATCTGTAGAAGTATGTGGGAGAGTATGTGTTTTTATGTATTTAGAATTTGAGAGAGTTACAAATTAATTTGCTACCTTTGTAACTTCCTGTGAATCACAGAAAGTTAGAATTGAGTTGGTACTCTCATTTTAAGCTGAGGAAACTATGGAGTTCACAGAAAGGAAGCAGTTTGCCCATGGTCAAGTAGCAGTGGGCAAATCTGACTCCCGAGGTCAGTGCTATTTTCACTGCACTAGAGAAGGCAGTGGCACCGCACTCCGGTACTCTTGCCTGGAAAATCCCATGGGTGGAGGAGCCTGGAAGGCTGCAGTCCATGGGGTCGCTGAGGGTCAGACACAACTGAGCAACTTCACTTTCACTTTTCACTTTCACGCATTGGAGAAGGAAATGGCAACCCACTCCAGTGTTCTTGCCTGGAGAGTCCCAGGGACGGGGGAGCCTGGTGGACTGCCGTCTATGGGGTCACACAGAGTCGGACACGACTAAAGTGACTTAGCAGCAGCAGCTTTCAGATTTTTTTTCTGCTGTAGGAACTTTTATTCAAATAAGCCAGAAAAGCACAGCTGCTGTGACTGAAGGAGAATCTAAGTACGTGAAATTATACCCGATCATTCACTTCCAGCCTACCACAGTAGCTCTTGAAGAAATGCAGCAGAATAGAGAAGCTCAGTTTATAAAGCCATTTTTTTCTAAACTGTAGCAGAAGACTTGGCCATGGAGAACTGGAACTAGGCTTTTATGCTGGCACTGCCACTTAGTGTTTACCTCAGGCGAGTCACTGTACCTCTCCATGCATCAGTTTCTTCACTGAGATAATAGTCCCTATAATCTTTTGAGCTCTTGCTTGAAGATGGATGAGCCCTGAGCAGTGCAGCAGACCTTCACTGAGTTCCTGTTGTGTGTCAGGACCTGTGTTGTTGGGCTGTTTTGGAGTACTGTATAGCAAATGGAAAATACCCAACCTGGAACCTATAGTAGGGAGTTAAATTTAGTTCTCTGAAGAAGTCTGAGCATTTGGTGTTAAGCCAGCTTGATGAAAGATTATAGGTAACACTGTTGCCTGTATTGAAGAGCCAGAAGAGTGAGCAGAGTATAGCCAAGTTGCATATAGTTAGTGCAAGAAAGATCAGACCTAGGATGAGACTCAGGAAATCTGGGTTCTAATCTCAACTTCTGGTCAGATGTCTTAATAGTTACTGGCCTTAGTTACCTGTAAACATATTTATGTCTAAGAAACAATATTACAGATCCCTTCCAACCTTAAAATGTTAAGACTCCATTAAGCCAACATCAGCACACTAATTGCAAGCTCTCCTAGTATCTGGCAAACAGCAGGCATATTTACTAAGTATCTCTGAAAAGTGAGTGTAAATTTTAGTGATGTATGTAATTCATTATCAATATAGGAAACTTAAAATCTTTAGGTTGAAATTAGATTGGTGTTTAATGAAGGACACTGTGGTAAAATATAAAGCTTCAAGAATAATCAATTAGTAATGATCTGTAGTCACAGTAATATTTTAACACCTAGATACTTTTTTTACTGCCAAGTATACTTAAAGTAAGAATGTTTTTTCTCTGTCTTCCGTTGGGACAGTGGATGCAAACAAAATTTAATATTTAGTTAAACAAATTTTTCTAGGGAAAGAGACCTTAACTAACCTTTAAAACTATAATAAATAATTTTAGAATTGTGTATCTAGAATGTCTTAGACTAAATTATTCTTAACACTACTTTATTCTCTTTGCATTGGCAACAGAAACTTGACTGATAAGCAGGAGTCTTTTGAAATGAAAACAAAATCCATAGCCAGTTTTTTTTTCATAGCTTCATAGAATCCCAAGATTAGTGAGGTACCATAGTAGTCATTTAGTCATGTGTCGTTACTGATGTTTTGAATCGATAATTCTTTCCTATGGGGAGCTGTCCTGTGCCTTGTAGGATGTCCAGCAGCATCCCTCACCTCTGCCTATCAGGGGCCAGTAGCACCATCACACCTTCCTCCTGGTTGTTCCAACAAACTATCTCCAGACCTTTCCAGATATCCCTTAGGGGACAACATTGCCCCCAGTTGTGAAGCATGATTCTAGTCATGCTTCCCACATAGTGCTAGAATGTATTCTACAGTATCCCTCCTGAGTATGTTAGCCAGCATGTGCTTAAGCATTTCTGGGGATAGGAAGCTGATTGTAGACTAAGAAAACCTATTTCTTTTTATTTCCTAAGAACTTTCTTACTATCCGATTACCGTCTTTGGAAAGTGGGGTGGGGTTCCAAAGAAACAAATCCATTTTTAACAGGTAAACATTTGCCTAACTGCCCTATCTCAGCTACAGAACATCTGAAAATTAAATAGAACATTTAATGCACAGATGAGCTTGTAAGACAATATGGAAAAATCCTCAGGGCAAGAACAAAGAAGAACATTTAAATAACAGTGAACACGTGAAGGGAGAAGGAAATGGCAACCCACTCCAGTATTCTTGCCTGGAGAATCCCAGGGACAGAGGAGCCTGATGAGCTGCTGTCTATAGGGTCACACAGAGTTGGACACGACTGATGCGACTTAGCAGCAGCAGCAGAACACCTGAGGAGATGCTGCAGGAGCCAAGGGATTTGAGTTTTAATGGCCAAGAGGGATAAAATAGGAGGCCTTGCCTTGGGTCCACATAAAGAAGGAAGTTAGAATTCAGAATCCTTCATGAAGCCAATAGTTTCAGTAAAAGGTAAATAAGAAAAAGTTTCACTTTTTGGCACAGGAGGCTGAAGGCAAAACTTGTCTCTCTTGGTCTGGGCTCCAGTTGAGTGTGGGAAAGGGTGGTTATAGAATTGCCTTCTCTATCCTCATACATGTTGGACATGTGTCATTGAAATGACCCAGGAACAGCAAAGCTGTTAGTAAGTGGTTCTAAAGTGGTAATAACCACTGAAGCTCGCACCCCAAACCATTGCAGATTTCTCATACTTAAACTGCCAGTTATAAACGAGCTTATTCTCTGAATTTATAAAATTTAAGATTAGACCCTCTTTCCAGAATTCTAGGTAATAGGAATATCAGCATGTTTAAAATAATGAAAATTCTAAGAAGAGAACAAGACACTATCAAAACACAAAGAGAATTTAGGGGGGAAATAGAATCTATAGAAATTTTAAAATTATTTAAGTGAATAACTTATTCAGCCAATTAGAGACAGCTGAATTGGAAGGTGAATTTGAAAAAATTACCCAGAATGCAACAGACAATAAATAAATAGATGGAAATATGAAAGAGGTCAAGAGAAGTGAAGGATAAAATGAAAAAGCGTAATATATATCCCTGAAAAGAGTTCCAGAGGAAGATAAGGAAATTGAGGAGTGACAATAGTAAGAGAATGGCTGAAATTTTTCCAGAATTGATGAAAGACATGAGTCCTCAGATTCAGAAGTCCAATAATTCTGAGCCCTACAAAAAAAAATAAATTCACATCTAGACACAAAATTGTAAAACTGCAGAGCAGAAAAACAGAGAGAATGTTAAAAGCAATTCAAAATAAAGCACCAGTGATTTACAAAGGGAAGATTATCAGACCCACAGCTAATTTCTCAGTGACAACATTGATGCCATGAAACATGAGGATAATATTTTCAAAGTGATGAGAAAATTAACAGCCTAGAATTTTACAGAAGCTATAGTATCAAGAGTAGTGTGAATTAAAGACCTTTTTAAAGAGACTAAGAGAATTTACCATTAACAGACCCTTGCTAATTGAACTGCTCAAGGATGTACTTCAGGAAGAAGAAAATTGAACCTAAGATGGAAGAAATAAGAGCTAAGAAGGAATGGTGAGCTAAATAATTGGTAAACATTGGGTAAATGTAAATAAACATTAACTTAGTAATAATGATGATCATACATGGCCTTTAGATATGTCTGTTGACATTTTTAAAATATCACTAAAATAATAGAAATAGAAGGTATAATTTCTAAACTAGTAGTGGAGGGGTTGAAAAGAAGGACATGATGAAAAAAAAGTCCAATAAAATTCAGGAGAAGTAGGAAAACAGCACAGAAAAAAAAGAATAAAAAAACAGTGATATCATAAAATGATAAAATATACCAGTAATTAACAATAAATGCAAGTGGATTATAAGCACTGATAGAAAGTGATTAATCAGATTGAGCAATTCAGATTTAGCTATGTACTCTTAGAGGGATCATATAAAACATAAGGTCTCAGTTCATAGTTAAAAGGATACAAGAATATAGAGAATCCAGGTGAATATTAACCAAGAAAAAGGAGTATGACAATATTTTTATCAGATAAAAAACATTACTAGAGATAAAAAGGATGACTGTGTAATATAAAAGGAAAAATCCAGGAAGATAACTAAACTTTTGTATTTTTAATAAACTAGCTTCAAATATGTGAAGTAAAAATGGCCTGGGTTCATGTAGATAGCAAATCTTAAGGAAGAATCTTACACACCTCCAATAGTAATTGATGGATTGAACAAAAATTAGTAAGGATAAAGAAAGCTCAAATAATATAATTTAAATAGTTTGAGATAATGGACATATTTAGAAACTGTATTAATAATTCAAGAATTCTTAATCTTTTCATGAATGACATTTGTATAAACTGATTATGTTATTCCAAAAGCAAGTTTCACTAAATACCAAATACAGGTATCACACAGATCATTTTCTCTGATCATAGTGCAGTTAAGTCAGTGGCCAAAAAGAAGAAAAAACTAAAATACCCCATATTTTTAGAAGTTTTAAAATGTATTCTAAATACCCAGTGATTTTTTTTCTAAAAAGCATTCAAGATGGACATTAGAAAATATTTAGAAGGAAATAACAAGAATAGGTTCAGCAGGTTTAGAATCTGCCTGCAATGCAGGAGATGGCAGGTTTGATCCCTGGGTCAGGAAGATCCCCTGGAGGAAGAAATGGCAACCTACTCCAGTATTCTTGCCTGGAAAATTTCATGGACAGAGGAGCCTGGCAGGCTACAGTCCATGGGGTCACAAAGGGTCAGACACAACTGAGCACATAACATGGCAATGAAAATAGTACATATTGTGAGATGTAGACTAGAATATTTGACTCCTCAGATATTTAGAGCAGACCTTATACTAGAGCTGTCTGAAAATTAAAAGACTCAAGTGTCTGACATAAGAATGAGAAAAATAACAGCAAAGTAATAATTTAGGAGGAAGGAAATAATAAAGGTAAGAGCAGAAAAAATGGCAACCCACTCCAGTACTCTTGCCTGGAGAATCCCATGGACGGAGGAGCCTGGTAGGCTACAGTCCACGGGGTCGCAAAGAGTCAGACACGACTTAGTGACTTCACTTTCACTTTTATGAATTAAAAAACCTAATGGAACGGAGCAGCAAAACCAAAAGCTGTTTCTCTGAAAAGACAACTAAAATTATTGATCCTAGTAAGACAAATAAGAGAGAGAGGCATGAGCGGTATAAAGAATGAAAAAAAAGTGTACACTTTAAAGGATGTATTTTATTATGGTATGTGAATTATATCTCAGTTTTTAGAAAGAATGGGAAAAATATTCTATGAATAACTTTATGCTAATAAATTTGAAAGCATTGGCAAATTAACAAGTTTCTTGAAAGTATAATTTAACTGAAACTGACTTAGTAAGACATATCAAATGAAAAATCTACAACTACTTAAGAAATAAAATAATCTGTCTCCCTGTGAATCAACTAGTATAACCACAGGCTCAGATGATTTTACAGGTGAATTTTACTAAATATTTAAAGAACAGATACACATATTCTTTCAGAGCATAGAAAAAGAGAAAAGGTGCTTTCAAACTCACTTCGAAATTGTTATCATCGTGATGCTAAAATTAGGACGAGAGCAGAGGATAATTTTAAGTTGTTTTCACTTATAAAGGTAGATGCTATTAATAAATCCTAGAAAATCTAATAGTATCAGAAGTTAGCAAGATGTGAATCAAGAGTTCTCAAACTGCTAGTGAAAGTATAAATTGGTATAACCGCTTTTGAGTGCAGTTTACCAATATCTAGATGCTTAAAGGCAATGGCA
>NW_011494924.1:1613094-1615413 GCF_000754665.1 Bison bison bison | reverse complement strand
GGCAATGGCACCCCACTCCAGTACTCTTGCCTGGAAAATCCCATGGACGGAGGAGCCTGGTGGGCTGCAGTCCATGGGGTCGCTAAGAGTTGGACACGACCGAGCGACTTCCCTTTCACTTTTCACTTTCATGCATTGGAGAAGGAAATGGCAACCCACTCCAGTGTTCTTGCCTGGAGAATCCCAGGGACAGGGGAGCCTGGTGGGCTGCCGTCTATGGGGTCGCACAGAGTCAGACACGACTGAATCGACTTAGCAGCAGCAGCAGCAACATACTTTAAAACCTATCGATTTTAAGTATGTAGTCTAAAGAGACTCTTACATGTCTATGGAATACAGGACAAATACATGCCATTGCAGAATTCTAAGGATGAAAAAGTTACTGTTCATCAGCAGGCGAATGGATATATTGACTCCATAAAATGGGGCACTATTATAGTCAGGATGGGTGAATCTCAAAAAAATAGTATTAAGTCAAAAGGAAAATTGAACAATACATATCAAACGGTGTCAATTATACAAAGATTAAAAGCATTCAAAAAATATATTTCAGTTTATATATGTAGAAAAGATAAAAACTTGAAACTGTTAATCCCAGATGTAAGATAAGAAAGAGGGAATGGAATGAGATTGGGAAGGAGTAGGAGGCTTCTTATATATATTTGTATATATATATGAAGCAGGCAGGATAGAGTGTTTACATTTAAATAAGGTAGATGGTGGTATAAAAATTTTCTATACCTTTTTACATCTTTGAAATATTTCATTAAAAACAAACATTGTGTCAATTCCAGTACTCTATTCTAGAGATTTTTTTTTTTTTCTCTAGGATTAATAAGGATGACCAGCCCTGCCACTGTTATGATACCCCAGGGTGGAAACGTGTCATCTTCCATGATGGCACCAGGCCCCAATTCAGAACTGCAGCCCAGGACTCCTCGCCCTGCTTCTCAGTCAGGTATTGACCTCCAACCTTTGAGAATTGAAGAGGCTGCACTCCCCGCACAGAGCATCATAGAATTCAGCTCTCTCTCTGATGCCAGATTTCTCACTGCCCAGCTTAAAGGCTGTTTTCTATATAAAATCTGCCCTAGTTTCTTCAAGCTGGAAGTCATTATTTCCTTTTCAAAATTTCTTCTCAGAGTTTCTCACCATTCTTATCAGTTATACCCCAACATTCCTAAAAATGTATTCCATGGCCTACTTAATCCTGCTCCTCCATAACCAAGAATTCTGTAGTGAAGTAAATTTGGTTAATGAGTCCTACTAGATCCTCCCTCCCAGAGATCCTAAAGTAACATGTTGGAAGCACTGAAAGTCCTAGAGTGAAGAAACCTGTCTAAGGCTGTTAGGTCCAGTGTCTCCCAAACCTTGATTGACTTTATTTTTTGTTTTGTTTTCTTCTAATACTAATGAACATAGTTCCTCAGAATATGCTTTGGAGAATACGGCTCTGCATAGTTTGCCTGGCTCTTACATCCACTTTAGAATCATACGCTCTTTATAGACAAGATTCAGTCTTTCTCTCATCTCAATAGTTGTTTTGCATTATAGTAAATGCTCACAAACATTAAATGATACCAGAAGATTTTACTCTGTTTTTGCAGAATTGCCAAGACTCTAGGATTGCTCTAGAATCTAGGTTGCAGTAAGTTAATTATTGCTTTGTTGACTATCTTTAAACAGATGCAATGGATCCACTCCTCTCTGGGCTCCATATACAGCAACAAAGTCATCCCTCAGGATCTTTAGCGCCCCCGCACCACCCAATGCAGCCCGTCCCTGTGAACAGACAAATAAACCCAGCCAGTTTTCCCCAGCTGCAACAGCAGCAGCAGCAGCAACAGCAGCAGCAGCAACAGCAGCAACAGCTGCAGGCAAGACCCCCACAGCAACATCAGCAGCAACAGCCACAGGGCATTCGACCCCAGTTTACTGCCCCAACTCAGGTGCCTGTTCCTCCAGGCTGGAACCAGCTGCCTTCCGGAGCCCTTCAGCCTCCTCCAGCCCAGAGTTCTCTGGGCACAATGACTGCAAATCAAGGGTGGAAGAAGGCTCCCTTGCCTGGCCCAATGCAACAGCAACTCCAGGCAAGACCATCCTTAGCCACGGTACAGACACCTTCCCACCCTCCCCCTCCATATCCCTTTGGCAGCCAGCAAGCTTCACAAGCCCATACAAACTTTCCTCAGATGAGCAACCCAGGCCAGTTCACAGCTCCTCAGATGAAGAGTTTGCAGGGAGGGCCCTCTAGGGTCCCGACCCCCCTGCAGCAGCCCCACCTCACCAACAAGTCTCCTGCCTCCTCACCCTCCTCCT
>NW_011494924.1:1575755-1612994 GCF_000754665.1 Bison bison bison | reverse complement strand
CCCTCCTCCTTCCAGCAGGGATCCCCTGCTTCCTCCCCAACGGTTAACCAAACTCAGCAGCAGATGGGACCAAGGCCACCTCAAAATAACCCACTTCCCCAGGGATTTCAGCAGCCCGTCAGCTCTCCGGGTCGGAATCCTATGGTTCAACAGGGAAACGTGCCACCTAACTTCATGGTGATGCAGCAGCAACCACCAAATCAGGGGCCACAGAGTTTACATCCAGGCCTAGGAGGTGAGGAACACTGGAGCTATTTGTGTTGGTAAATTGACTGGAGCTAGATCTTAGTAGCACTTCAATTTTTAGAGTTAAAGGAGGGAGTGAAACGAGGATGTAACTATTTGGTTTTGTGAATATAGTGATGACACTTGATATGACTTAGTTAACTTGATACATTATGCAGCATCTTACTGGTTATGTTTAAGCTAGTCCTCTGGATAAAAACGCAGGTAAAATTCAATGTAGATATATGTTCATTTTGTTTTTCAAAATATTTTTGCCTGATCTTGTACTAGTAAATTAAGGCGTCCAGAAGAATCATGGTTTTATTAACAACTTAAGCTGCTCCACTGTTGAAAAAATTAAGGTTATGCAGTAGAGCAAAAATGAAAAGATAAGTGTAGGGTTTTGTTGGGGAAATGGCCCTTGTGGTTTTCAATTTTGATAATCCTAGTTAGCAAAAATATTATTAGCATGGTATTTGTTAAATTTGCTTAAAGTATTAAAGGGGAGTAAGTTCATAAATCATTGACTTTTACAGTTTTATAATGCCAATGCCTGCTCCTTAGAGAGGGAATTCCACCAGTTATACCTAAAGGAGATTTATTTATTTATTTTGTAAGGTGCCTCTTGTATGAAGAAAAAGCAATGGAGCTTAATGTGTGAGAGGTAAAACGATTACAGTAAAACTTATCCATCTCCATGTTTATTATTTATTCTTATTAATCATTGATCTAGTGCACATGAATGTGCTTGGAGCTTTTCAGTAAGGTATAGAGAGTGTAATACTGTCACCTGATAAACATACCCCCCACCAAAAGACACCCATTGCCAATCCAGAAAAAAAACCCTTACATCTTTAGTGCAACATAGCAAAGGCATGTTCCCATGATTTCTGGTAAAATTAAATCACTCATCAGTCTTTTCACTCTCTTGTAATTACTTTTACTGACATGCAGGCTGTAATATTTGAATACTAAGAAGTTTTGAGAAAATGCAAGAATGTTTTGGCTCCAAACTTCACTGTTCTGGGCATCTAGCCTTGGATCAGTGGGGGCTGGGTAGTCCCTCCTGCAAATGTGATTACTGATATAATTACAATGGAAGCATGCAAATGGGGACTTGTCACTGCTAAAGAAAGGACAAATGCATATTTGTCTACAGAGCGTTTTTCAGGACATTGAAAATTTTGCCCTTAAATAAATGGACTAATTCAAGTGAGCTTAGGTCTTGATGCTTTCATAGAGCAAATTATGTGCTCACCTAGGTGATCTGGCCACATCCAGGCCTGTGTTATAAACAGTGAATGGGTTCTGAGAGTCTTCTTATTACAGATTGGTTTTCTGAAATTAAACCTTCCTATAAAAGAAAATATTACTTTAGTAAGATTCCATTAGAGCACAGTTTTTGGTACCATAGCTGTCAGAATTTCAGCAAACCTTTTTGAGAGGAAGGTGTAATGATAAATTTAATATAACCTCACTTTGATGCTCCTATAAATTGTTGCTGATCTCTTGTCTCTTCCAAAGAGACCAGCACAATACAGGGGAGAAATTTTTCCACAAAGAAAATTGTCATCTATTCCCTCAATGGAAAAAAAAAATCACCTATCTACGCTTAATATCAGGACCCAGGTCTTTGTTTTATAGTATTTCTGATCAGTTTTTTTGAATATTGAGAGAATTTAGCGTATTCCTTTGGTACCTATGTTAAAGTATGTAAAGGTTTGGGGGTCCATTGTATTACAGAAAAGTGAGCCCTAAACCTTGCTGTGACGTGGCCTCAGATCACATTTAGGGAGCAGATTGCCATCTTTTCCTTGGCATGTTCAAAGTGTAAATTTTTTAGTATTTCTTTTTCATTTTGACAATGCTCATGTAAGAGATTGTGTTGATTTTTTTAACCATCTTTCCCAACCTTGTTAAAGATCCTACCAGTGTGACAGAGAGAGCTAAGCCAGTGGAGACTTCATGCAGCTCATCCTTCCTTATTCATTCCACATCTAAGCAAGAGTATAAATTTGCTAGGTAACTGCCTTACTCGTTGTTTTCTATTAAGGAATGCCTAAACGCCTCCCACCTGGCTTCTCAGCAGGACAGGCCAATCCGAACTTTATGCAAGGTCAGGTGCCTTCGACCACAGCAACTACCCCTGGGAATTCAGGAGCCCCTCAGCTGCAAGCGAATCAAAATGTCCAGCATGCAGGTTTGTTTTCTATGACTTATTCAGCCAGCATTTATTGAACATTGTGTGGTAGGTAGACAACAAGGATATACAGAGAAATGTAAGCCTTGATCCTTCCGCTTCATTTCAGACCTGTAAATATTCTTTCAGGGCAATAACTAGTATATTAGAAGTAGGTAAAATGTCTTGAAAAATCTAGAAACACCTAAAGAAAGGAGATAAACCTAGAGCTAGAGCTGAAATCAGCATTTTTTTTTTTCCTGAAAAGAACCAGGTAGTAAATATTTTAGGCTTCACAGGTTATATGTTCTCTATTGCAGCTACCTAACTTTGCTGTTGTAGCACCAAAGTAGCCATAGACAGTACATAAAAGAATGGGCATGGCAGTGTTCCACAATGCCTGTATGCTAATGCAAAACTATATTCCTGAGCTCTGAGTGAATTTGTGTCTGTTTACAAGCTGGCAGTGGGCCTTATTTGATCCATGGATCATAGGTTGCTGACACCTCAGTTAGTAAAAGGACAAAAGGTATTTCTGGCAAAGGAGATGGTAGGTACAAAGGCATGGAGGTACATGGCATTTTGAACAACTGCAGCATTTAAAATCTCTATAATTCATGTTAACATTGTATATGTTGAGTGTCTGAATTCTGGTTTACAAGGTGGTGTTTGAAGACCAGGTTTTATCAATACAGGTGTAATGCCAATAGTGTATTGTATATAAGAAATTTATATATAAATATATAAATTTAGGAGGGCATATTGTGTACAGCAGAATGGCTAGAAAATATTTGTAAGCAATATTGTATTAGCCGAGACTGCATGTATCTGGTTGCTGTTAGGTAGCACATGATTAATCCTCTTACCCTTTCTCATAGGGAGTTTGGATTGAGGTAGCACAAATACTTTCTGAGCTCCCATGCCCATTTGGAGTTAGTTTAGTTTTGTGGTTCCACTGTTAATTGTAAAGCACTAACAAAGGAGAAAAGTTCGAAACTTAAAAAGTTCAAACTACCTCTTGAAGGGCTAGAAAAATGTAGGGCAAACCATGACTTTCCCCATCTGCTAGTGCAAAACTGTAATTCCTGAGCTATGTAAATTCACATTGTATAGGAAGTTTTAAAACAGTAATAAAATCATTCATAATTCCTCCACATAAGCACAGCTGTTTTATATTTTTATATGGTGCCTTCCACATGCACTTACTATTTTGATTTCTCCGTTTATCCCATCTAAGATAGCTCTACTCTTGTCTGTCGTTTCCTGTTCTCTTATTCTAGTTTATTTCTCTTATTAACCTTTTACTTCTTCCTCTGAAAATACTTAGTCTGTTTGTTATTTTACTCTTGCCAACTAGACTCCATGGGATAAGGGATTTGGTCTGTCTTGCTTATTGATGTTACCTCAGTACCAGAAGTGCCTTGCACATATTAGGTACTCAATAGATGATTGTCAATTGAATGAATATATACTGGAGTATTTAGTGTATGTAGTATATACAGTGGTCATGGAATTCAGTTTAAGGCTGGTCTGGAAGATCTTAGGATTCAGGAAAAATCTAGATTGTATGAACAAAGGACAGTTTGCCCCTTGCCTCCTGGCTGGAACATGGACTGGCTTGATAACTTCATTGTGGCTATCACTTTTTAGTCCTCATTTAAAAATGAAAAGGGTGGGGAGGAGATAAAATAAGCTAGAAGGTTATTCTGCAGAAAGGAAGAGAGAATATAAGCAGCTATAGGAAAATCCCAAAGACCTAACAGTAAGTATACACTGTGGCAAGCCAGGAAGTGTTCTTTGAATTGGAAATAATTAAGAAGACTAAAACATGTCCCATGTGGTCTACTAGGGACTGCCACAGGAGAGGGTCACTGAAGCTTTATCATCCTTTGTTGACTGTCCTCTGCCTGCAGCTTCTTAATTGTCTGTCAGTTAACTTCCACCAGAGGCTTGGCTTCCATATCAAGATGAAATAATTTTTACCACATTGGGGTGGAGGAGACCTATCTTTAGGAAGTATTAGCTGTTCTTTTCTTTAAAGTACAGCATCCAGATAACACATCCATAACCTTGGAGAGTCTTAATTATAGTTTCCCAAGGAGCATTGTTAAACGTCTTCTCAACTTTGCTGAGGTTTTCTTAAGAGGCTGCAGCACATTTTTTGTTTCCTGATTCATCTAAAGTAGAGCTTATTTCATTATCCCATAGCACTTTTCATTAATTTTCTTCATTTTAAGGTAGTTACAAGTTATTTTTAAATAATGAGATGCTGCCTTTCTCTTTGTTTAGTCTAAGAGAAAGAAAACTATATTGATCTGCAAAATGTTATCAAGTTACCAAATAGGAATAAAGAAAAGGTTTCTCTTTCTCTATTGTATGATCACTGAGAATGTATGCCACAGTCACAGCCTCATACTATAGAAAACTCACAGAAATGTGTTAAGCATAGCACATCTGTTTATGCTGATCACTGGATATGGGTGAGGGGTGTTTTTTTAATTAAGGTAATTTGAGAATCTTAATACCAACAAGATAATAGTATATTTTTCTGAAACTGTGCCCTTTTTTTTTTTTTTTAAGGTGGTCAAGGAGCTGGTCCTCCTCAAAACCAGATGCAGGTGTCCCACGGGCCACCAAATATGATGCAGCCCAGCCTCATGGGAATTCATGGCAACATGAACAGCCAACAGGCTGGTAGTTCTGGGGTTCCTCAGGTGAACCTGGGCAACATGCAAGGCCAGCCCCAGCAGGGCCCACCATCTCAACTGATGAGCATGCACCAGCAGATCGTGCCCGCCCAGGGCCAGATGGTCCAGCAACAGGGAACCTTGACCCCTCAGAACCCCATGATCCTTTCAAGGGCCCAGCTTATGCCACAGGGTCAGATGATGGTGAATCCTCAGAGCCAAAATCTTGGGCCCTCGCCCCAAAGGATGACCCCACCCAAGCAGATGCTTCCCCAGCAGGGCCCTCAAATGATGGCGCCACATAACCAGATGATGGGGCCTCAGGGGCAAGTTTTGCTCCAACAGAATCCAATGATAGAGCAGATCATGACCAATCAGATGCAGGGGAATAAGCAACAGTTTAACACTCAGAACCAATCTAATGTCATGCCGGGACCAGCACAGATAATGAGGGGACCAACGCCAAACTTGCAAGGAAACATGGTGCAGTTTACAGGACCGATGTCAGGACAGATGCTGCCGCAGCAAGGGCCCGTGAACAACAGTCCGTCTCAGGTTATGGGGATGCAGGGGCAGGTCTTGCGGCCACCAGGGCCCAGCCCCCACATGGCCCAGCAGCATGGTGATCCTGCTACGACAGCAAATAATGATGTCAGCTTGTCTCAGATGATGCCAGATGTTAGCATGCAGCAAAGCAACATGGTCCCCCCCCACGTGCAGGCCATGCAGGGGAACAGTGCCTCGGGAAACCATTTCTCAGGCCATGGGATGCCCTTCAATGCGCCTTTCAACGGAGCACCCAATGGAAATCAGATGTCCTGTGGTCAGAATCCAGGCTTCCCAGTCAATAAGGATGTCACGCTGACAAGCCCGTTGTTGGTCAACTTGTTGCAGAGTGATATCTCTGCAGGCCATTTCGGGGTAAACAATAAGCAAAACAATACCAACGCAAATAAACCGAAGAAGAAGAAGCCCCCTCGGAAGAAGAAAAACAGTCAGCAGGATCTAAAGTAGGTTGTGATAGTCTTGTCTGAAATC
The DNA here is from genome assembly GCF_000754665.1 of Bison bison bison. Classification (NCBI taxonomy): domain Eukaryota; kingdom Metazoa; phylum Chordata; class Mammalia; order Artiodactyla; family Bovidae; genus Bison; species Bison bison. The sequence continues at coordinate 1,606,865 of NW_011494924.1, read as the reverse complement.
TTACTCATTTATTTCTATGTGAACAACTTTTTTTGATGGAAATTTTTGAGCATGTATAAGAACAGTATAATGAAATTCCCCATGCTTAAGATTTTCAGCTCATAATCTGTCTTGCATTCATTCATGTTCTTCCCATTACCTCTTGATTATTTTAAAGCAAGTTCACTTTAAATATTTCAGTGTGTACCTCTAAAAGATAAAGACAGGTTTTTGGTTTTTGTTTTCTGTTTTTTATGACCACACAATATGATTAGCACACCTGGAAAAAACTAATGTTTCCTTCATATTCTCACATATTCAGACAGTGTCCAGATTTCCCTGATTATCTCAAAATAAATTTTTTTTTTTTTTACAATTTGTTCAAATAAGGAGCCAAACAAGTTTCATATATTGCAGTCAATTGATATATGTCTCTTAAGTCTGTAGTCTCAGAGGGGATTGCGCCATTCAGAGCCTGAGAAGTAGCCAGTGCTACCACACTACAACTCTACAAAGCATGTCAGGCTTACAATGACTGCTGGGGAACCAGAGAGGCTATATGTATTTTAGGAATGAAAACTGCTTATGGAGACTCCCTTCTGTCTCTCAAATAGAAACATTTTTTTGTGCAAGTGCCTTTCTTTTAAAGGCTCTTTATCATCCTTAGCAGCTTAAAACCTCATACTAAGATGATTAGACCTTTTTAATCAGTTACCCTTTTGGTAAAGGTGAGTCTTTTGCAAGATCACAGTGGGAAGGGCAATTAATTTATATTTCATTTCCTAAAGCTAAGTGTTAAGTCATATTTTTGGCTTTGATAAAATGATTCCTAAAGGAATATTGATTAAACTGGATTTTCTGCCTTTAATCACAAAACTGAAATCCAGAGACATTACCAGAAAATAATGACTAAGAAGTATAAAAGTGGGTTAATTCAAGTAAATTACTAGGATTATAGAAGAGAATAGGGGAGCTTTAGTTAATCAAACATAAATGTTTAAAATAAAACCATCTATTGGATTGGCCAAAAAGTTTGTTCGCGTTTGTCCATAACACCTGGAAAAAAACTGGATGAACTTTTTGGCCAACCCACTACCTTTCTCTCAGTCTTCTTACAGTATGCCTTTGGTTGTACTATAAAACTATATCATATTCACTTTCTTCTTGAATCTTATAAATCAAAAAATAATTGCATATTAGCAACCTGTATTTTTCCTGAATTCAAAATTAGTAAACTCTTTGGTTATCTGATTTTTCCAATAGCTCTTTCTAAGTTAAATTCTTTACTACTATCAATCTGTATGGGAATAGTATTTCTGTGGCAATATTTATTCCTCTCAGTAATCTAGGAGTAACACTGAAAGGTTCCTCAGTTGCCATTAGTATAGATTTTTGCTATCTGTACCAGCACTTAGGGAGTTGCTTACTTGTTACAGCTACAGATTGTGGGAAGGGCCTAGGACCTCTCCATTGATGTGGTCCTAGGTCCATTCCTAGGACCACATCAAGGCTTCTAGGAATGGAGACAGTAAGTTAAAAAGAAGAGTGCATGCTCCCAGCTCTACCACCAGCTTACCATGGAATCTTCAGCCTGTTTTCTTACACCTCTGTGGGCCTTTGTTTTGTTACCCAGTAACATGAGGTGGCTGGGCCTGAGATTTTTTTTTAGCAGTATAATTCTTTGAAAGTAAAGAATACTACAGGAATCCTTACCTGTAATTGAAGCAAGAGAAAGTCATTTAAGGAGCAAATCAATACAGGAATCTAGATGTGCTTAGGACCTGCTTCAGGTTCTAAATTCCCATGTCCTAGAGCTTTTAAAATGGATTTAAGGTAAGGTTTATGAAACTACAGAGTACAACGAGATAAAATACTGTCTAAAAGTGGGTGACTAATACCAGGGCAAAAACAAAATGAGGGCTGTGAGCCCTGGGTCTTTGAGAATGTGGGTGTTTCTTCATTTTTTTCCTTCTGTAATAAAATTGTAAGGTACACTTAGGTGAAAATGAAAGCATCCCAAAGCTGATGGGGATGTCTGTTAAATAGACATTCTGCAACAAAATTAATTAGCTTTGTTTTGGTATTCTCCAGCTTTCTTTGTTCTCTGACTACCATTTTCATTAGCCAGTCTACAATTTCTTGCAAGGTGTTATGGATTGTTGGAGCCACCGTTGCAATATTCACAAAAAAAGAAGTCTGGATTCCCTGGTTGAATTTGATAGCTACCCTAAAGATAGTGTGGTTTCATAGGAACAGTACAATGCTGATAACCCAAAATCAGGTCTTAATACATTGAATGGATGGATAATTAAATGAAAATCATTATATCAGAAGTTTGTAGAAAGCACCTCGAGTAAATAGCCTTTTATTAAGTGGATTTTAACATTTAATGAAATTGGCAGATTTTTTATGCCAAATATTGAATGTTTTATCAGACTAGAGAGATATAAATAATGCTAAGACTGATAATGCAGATGGATTTATTCAGACATAGGGGAGGGGTTAAACAGTTTTCATGTATAAACTGTACAACTTACTCTCAAACGTGTAATTTATTTTTTAGCACCCCAGATACTCGCCCAGCTGGTCTGGAGGAGGCTGATCAACAGCCATTGCCTGGAGAACAAGGAATTAACTTGGACAGCTCAGGCCCTAAACTGCCAGAATTTTCAAACCGACCACCAGGTGATAAAATGTTAGCTAAAGTTTGTATACTTGTCATCATTTATTTACAGCATTATAAGGCTTTTTTCAAGGAAACAATAGTGTTTTATTTTATCTACTAACTAGACTGCTTTAATGATTTAATGTGTCTAGTATTTGGAAACTTTGCCTTGTTACGTGTTAGTAAGTAAAAAGTTTCAAATATAACCTCTGAAAGTGTGTGTATGTGCACGTGTATGTATATGTATTTGTGTGTGTATTTTGCTCAAATTAGTCTTTGTTATATTAGGTCCTCATAAAATCAAACTGAAGTTAGTCAGTGCCTCTTTATTCTTGTCAGTATCAAGGTTCTAGTTGGCATCAAAATGGAATAAGATTAAATGAAATGATGCTTTCACTCTAATCCTGCTTGCCTGCCTTTCCTGCAGCCTTTTCTACTGGGGCTTTCTCAAAGCAGAGAACTACTAGGGTTTAAAATAAGATTTTTTAATAGAGCTTTTATTATGAATCTTTAAACATAAAAAATATGTAAAGAGTAGTGAAAGAGACACTCATGTACTTCCTGCTGCTGCTGCTAAATCGCTTCAGTCATGTCCGACTCTGTGCGACCCCATAGACAGCAGCCCACCAGGCTTCCCCATCCCTGGGATTCTCCAGGCAAGAACACTGGAGTGGGTTGCCATTTCCTTCTCCAGTGCATGAAAGTGAAAAGTGAAAGTGAAATCGCTCAGTCGTGTCTGATTGTAGCAACCCCATGGACTGCAGACCACCAGGCTCCTCCGTCCATGGGATTTTCCAGGCAAAAGTACTGGAGTGGGGTGCCATTGCCTTCTCCATGTACTTCCTACCCAGGTTAATAATAAAAAGACCAGTATTGTTGAAGCCCTCTGTGTTGTATCCCCCTCTGATTATAAAATAATACCATCTTCTAAAATGTTGAAAAAAGTCTCCTAAAACTAATTCATTCTAATCTAGCTATTGTAGAACTAAGGCTAGCTGCCACAATGTCTCCAAACCTGGTTACTATTAGCCTGAGCAGTAATTTGTAACTTTATTCCCCTATGAGGAAGACACACAAACCTATCACATGTAGGCCATACTTCCCTGTGTATACAAAGGATTATGTTTTGTTTCTTCCTTTCTAGTTATTCTACCTCCTTTTTGGCATATAAGTGGAAGTGATTTTGTAAGTTATTTTAGAGATAAACTTTAGTATCCTTAATTTATGTATTAAAGTGAATAAAAGTAAATTCATTATGATGTCAGTACTATATGTTATTGATTGCAAATTGGGCACACCACACTTCCCATCGGTGAATTGCAGCAGCACAGTTGAGGCTGGGAGGTCACCAGTCTATGGTGGGTATGTCCAGAGGCATTATGAACAGAAAGGCACCTTCTTCCCTCAGACACATCTGAATTCTATAAATCCCAGAGGTTCTCACACACGTTATTGCTTCCTTTCTACAGTTTGCAAACTGGGAGCCTATAGGCTGAATTTGGCCTGAAGTGTATTTGAATTGTCATGCAGAATCTGAAAGCAAACAGAAACCTGATTTTAGATGCCTGATTTAGGCATCTACCTGATTTAGGTATAGCATCAGCTCTGCAGTTTGGCTCTGTCCACAGAACTACTACTGTCTTATAGCAACCCACTTCTCTTCTTTACCAGTCTGGCCCCTAAAGGCATATGAATTTTCATCTTTTAATTAATAAATTTGGGTTTTGATTATGTTATATGCACTGTGTGTGTCCTGGCTGTGCCTCTCCACCATTCTGTCACCACAGCCCCAGCCTATCTTCTTACCATTAGTGCTCTTTGGACTGCTGCCTCCAGCTTCTGGAACCTTTATAGCAGCCATGCCCTTAACTGTTACTTTCAAGAGGCTGCTGTATTGTCTATGCTGCTCTCTTTGGTATTTATGTTGTTTGGTGCCCTAATTTTAAAGACGAAGGCATTTGTGTCATAGCCCTGACATCAAGGGGCTGTGTAATTTCTACAGAAATTAACACTTTTCTTCACATGGGAACCTGAATTAAACCTGTAGGAATGCCATATGCTGTTGGCATTATAAATGTAAAGAAGTCAGTTAGGCCTAAAACAAAAAAGGATTAAAAAAAAACAAACTTCGAAAGTGGATCCTGAGGACTTCCCTGGTGGTCCAGTGGCTAAGACTGGACCCAGTACAGGGGGCCCAGGTTTGTTCCCTAGTCAGGTAACTAGATCTCACATGCCACAACTAAGACCCAGGGCAGCCAAATAAGTAAATAATTAAAAAAGAAAACATTGTACTCATTGGTGTCATGTCTGTCATTGGCCAGAAGACATTGATTAGCTATTAAACACAGGGTGTGAACCTATGGATCAATAGCATTTGATAGCTGCTCTGTGAAAATCTGGAGCCGGCACTTCTGACCACTAGAGCCAGCTGTCCTTATGCCTGTGCCTTCGTAAAACTTTCCTAATATATTTTTCATGTAACAATGAAATAAATCTAGTTTGTAAAATTGTATCCCAGCTATATGTCCACTTTTTACCATTGAACCACCTTTATTCTTGGTCCTTTCTGCTGATTATGTAAGGTTTTGGTTCTAAAATGCCAAATGAAATCTTCACAAAAGAAAGAATCATTTGAGATGTTGCCTTCTGGGAATCTATAAGGCATTGTCCTCAGACTTCTTTTCCCAAAATTATTTTTTATTCCTGAGGGCTATGCTTCTTGCTTACTTATTCTCCACTTATGGATTCAAAGACAATATTTCTCCAAATACAGTTTGACATGTAAAAAAGTAAATGGAAATTAGCATTTGTAAAAAGAACTTCAGTGCCCTCATTTTATTTTCAGTGTGTGTATCAGCTTCTATTTAGCTCCTACTATTTATTAAACTGACTTATGTTGGAGGGACAGTTTAATTCACTGGGTTTCCCAAAGAAGCGAGCCTGGAGGGTGCAGCATGGTGTGTGAAGCCAATGGATTGAAGTGATTTTAAATCCTTCTTTCTTAAGGAATTGAACCCTAGAACTTTATATTTTACTTCTGTTGAAAGAATAAAAAGGCTATCTTCGATGCTGGTATTTTCAACAAAACCAAGTCTTTAAAAAAAATTAATCTGTGCTAAAAGAAAAAAAGTGAATCTTAAATGCTTCATTCAAAAATCCAGTGAAGTGTTGATTATGCCTGCATGAGAGCCCAGTACTGGGTGGTCACCTGTGCTGTGGATGGAGTGGTCCTCATTTCGTCTGAATGTGAGGCTGGCATAGACTTGGCCATTCTCAGTGCGTAGCACAGTGCCTGTTAGAGTCTTAGTACAGTGATGCCTCATGCAGACCCTGAAGACTGAGGAGCTCCAGGTTCTCGATGCTTTGCTTTTTGCTTCCTGAAGCAGCGTGCCTCTTTGCTTATGCCAGAGAAGGAGGGGCCGCCCCTTACCCCCCTGGGAACGGGCATGCCTGAGCTATTTGTGCCACCTAGATGAGTATTGCTTGGCCATACCCTAAAGGTCGCAAAGCTTTTCTTGCTGAAAATCTAACTTCCCTGATTTTGGGGGCTCGTTTTAGGTTATCCTTCTCAACCAGTTGAACAGAGGCCACTTCAGCAGCTGCCTCCTCAGCTCGTGCAGCATGTGGCACCCCCAGCACAGCCGCCACCGCAGCAGCCGCAGCCACTTCCCAGTCAGCCACAGTCTCAGCAGCAGCAGCAGCAACAGCAGCAGCAGCAACAAATGATGATGATGCTCATGATGCAGCAGGACCCCAAATCCGTTAGGCTTCCGGTCTCCCAGAATGTCCACCCCCCCAGGGGCCCACTGAACCCAGACTCCCAGAGAATGCCCATGCAGCCGAGTGGCAGCGTGCCTGTCATGGTCAGTTTGCAAGGCCCTGCCTCGGTGCCACCATCACCTGACAAGCAGAGAATGCCAATGCCTGTGAATACTCCTCTGGGAAGCACTTCAAGGAAAATGATGTACCAGGAGAACCCCCAGAACCCTGCCAGCTCACCGCTGGGGGAGATGTCCTCGCTCCCAGAAGCAAGTGGCAGTGAAGGACCGTCCGTCTCAGGAGGCCCAAATAACATGCCTTCACATTTAGTGGTCTCCCAGAGTCAGTTAGTGATGACAGGGCCAAAACCTGGACCATCACCGCTTGCAGCAGCTCAAGGTGCAACTCCCCAGCAACCTCCTGTAAATTCCCTGCCCAGCTCTCATGGCCACCACTTTCCAAATGTGGCTGCACCCACCCAAACGTCTAGGCCTAAAACACCCAACAGAGCCAGCCCCAGACCCTATTATCCTCAGACACCCAACAACCGCCCTCCCAGCACGGAACCTTCAGAAATCAGTCTATCACCAGAAAGACTCAATGCCTCCATAGCAGGACTCTTCCCTCCACAGATTAATATTCCTTTACCTCCCAGGCCAAATTTAAACAGGGGCTTTGATCAACAGGGCCTAAATCCGACAACTTTGAAGGCCATCGGGCAAGCACCTTCAAACCTTACCATGAATAATCCTTCCAATTTTGCTGCCCCACAGACTCACAAATTAGATTCTGTGGTGGTGAATTCTGGAAAGCAGTCTAATTCTGGAGCACCAAAACGGGCAAGTCCAAGCAACAGCCGCAGGTCTAGTCCTGGGTCAAGTAGGAAAACCACCCCAAGTCCTGGGAGACAGAATTCAAAAGCCCCTAAACTTACACTTGCCTCTCAAACAAATGCAACCTTGTTGCAAAATGTAGAGTTGCCAAGAAATGTATTGGTCAGTCCTACTCCTTTGGCCAATCCGCCTGTACCTGGGAGCTTCCCTAACAACAGTGGGCTGAATCCTCAGAATCCTACCATGCCTGTGGCCACGATAGGGGGTGTTCTGGAGGATAACAAGGACAGCTTGAATATGCCACAGGACAGTGATTGCCAGAATTCCCAGGTTAGGAAGGAGCAGGTAAACATTGAGCTAAAAGCAGTCCCTCCCCAAGAAGTGAAAATGGTTGTCCCTGAAGATCAATGCAAAAAGGATGGGCAGTCTTTGGAACCTAACAAACCTCCCAGTGTCGAAGAGAACAAAAATTTGGTGTCTCCTGCTATGAGGGAAGCACCAACATCGCTAAGTCAACTTCTTGACAACTCTGGAGCTCCTAACGTAACCATTAAACCCCCCGGGCTTACAGATCTGGAAGTAACACCTCCAGGAGTGTCTGGAGAGGATCCAAAAAAAGCATCTGTCATTCCCTCCCTGCAGGATCCGTCTTCTAAAGAACCCTCCAGTTCCCTAAATTTACCTCACAGTAACGAGCCGTGTTCAACCCTTGTGCATCCAGAATTGAGTGAGGTCAGTTCTAATGTCACCCCAAGCATCCCTCAAGTAATGTCAAGACCTGTCAGCTCTTCTTCCATTTCTACTCCTTTGCCCCCAAATCAGATAACTGTTTTCGTGACTTCCAATCCCATCACAACTTCAGCGAACACATCAGCAGCTCTGCCAACTCACCTGCAGTCTGCGTTAATGTCAACAGTTGTCACAATGCCCAATGTGGGTAACAAGGTTATGGTTTCTGAGGGACAGTCAGCTGCTCAGTCAAATGCCCGGCCTCAGTTCATTACACCTGTCTTTATCAATTCATCCTCAATAATTCAGGTTATGAAAGGATCACAGCCAAGCACAATTCCTACAGCCCCGCTGACAACCAACTCTGGCTTGATGCCTCCCTCCGTTGCAGTTGTTGGCCCTTTACACATACCTCAGAATATAAAATTTTCTTCTGCTCCTGTGCTGCCTAATGCCCCCACCAGCAGTCCTGCTCCAAACATACAGACAGGTCGACCCTTGGTCCTTAACTCACGAGCCACCCCTGTTCAGCTTCCTTCCCCGCCTTGTACGACTTCTCCAGTTGTTCCTCCTCACCCCCCTGTCCAGCAAGTAAAAGAACTGAATCCAGATGAGACTAGCCCTCAGGTGAGCACTTCAGCAGATCAAAGCACTCTGCCCTCTTCACAGGCAACCACAGTGGTTTCTCCCCTTTTGACCAATAGTCCAGGCTCCTCTGTCAACCGGCGAAGCCCAGTCTCATCTAGTAAGGGCAAAGGAAAAGTGGACAAAATCGGCCAGATTTTGCTGACCAAGGCATGTAAAAAAGTTACAGGCTCCCTCGAGAAAGGGGAAGAGCAGTATGGTGCTGATGGAGAGACTGAAGGCCAAGGGCTAGAGACCCCAGCTCCAGGGCTCTTGGGAACAGAGCAGTTATGCACAGAGCTGGACAGTAAAACCCCAACTCCCCCAGCACCCACTCTGCTAAAAATGACCTCTAGCCCTGTGGGCCCGGGCTCCGCCTCAGCAGGACCCAGCTTACCTAGCAGTACTCTCCCCACCAATGTACGCTCAATAGTAACCGCTCTGGTACCCTCTGAACTCATCTCCGCGGCGCCGACCACAAAAAGCAATCATGTTGGCATAGCATCTGAGCCACTTGCAGGTGGCCTAGTGGAGGAGAAGGTGGGATCTCATCCAGAGCTTCTGCCCAGCATAGGTATGTACTTGATACCTGGCATCATCTTGTGTCAATTTTTGATGACCTATCCCACCAGAGAAAGCTTGGCTCCTTTTCTACTTGGAGGAAGAAGAGTGGGCTAAATGGTTATAGTGGTAGTTCCATTTATTTGAAGTACATTGGGAAATATACTTCCTATTTAGATTCCCATGTTGTTAACATTACTAATATGGTTCTCTCTCAACTCCTAGAATAATGATATACCTTATATTTTTATAAAATTTTTCATTTTACAAAGAGGCATTTTTACATACGTTACCTCATCTTCATACCAACCATGTCAGGTAACCCTCATCTCATCCTACAGGTGGGAAGCTCAGAGTTCAGTCGTTCAAAGTCTATATGTGAGCGTCCAATTTAACCTTGTCTCTTAACGGTGAACAGCAGCTCCTGCAGGTTCTTAGCGTGGTAAAGACTTGCTTTCATCTGTTCAGAGCAGGTTTCTCATAGCCCCTTCCTCATTGTACTCTCTCCCAGGAATTCTTTCCTTCTGACTGGCTAGAGGAGAGCTTTCCAGAAAACCAGGTTTCATGATAATAGACATGGAAGGAGGTATCACAATGCCAACCAACATTTACCAGCTGTTTGATCTTAGGCAGGTTACTTTACTCCAAACTTGAGTTTCCTCCTTTGTCATATAGGGACAGTAGTAATTGCAAAAATTCAATGAGATACTGTATATAACATGCTTAGCACAGGGCTAGAATATAGTAATCATTCAGTAATAAGTATTTTTTATTACCAGTTTCTTTTTGATGAAGTCTCTTTGAAAATTAGACCATCCCATTGATGTATTTCTAGTCCAGATTATTTCCTATGTACTGGTAAGGTGGGCTACATCATAGGAAACATAGGTGTCCTTACATTTCCCTTCCTTCTCTTGACATCCCCTCACCACCACCCCACGCCACCTCCCCACCCCTACACACACACATAGTGTTCCTCCTCCTGTGAGGTTTAAGTGGTACAGAAGCTCAGTTTCCCCACAGTAGAAGCAGTCAAAAACTGCCAAAGCTCGAAGGACCTTTGCTGTATTTTAGGCCAGCCAAGAGCATCTATCTTGTTTATGCAGCTAAAATGCTTGGAGGGGCGGAAGGAACACAAGCTTCAGGACAGGATCATAGTTCAAGTTCTAGCTCCACTGATACCAATCATGGTTGGATAAATCCCTTAACCTCTTATAAGCTATGGACTTCACCTGTAAACTGAGATTGTGTCGATAATTCCTACCTCCCAGAATTGATAAAAAGATTCATTGAGGGGCTTAGCCTACAGGCCAGCATGCTGCCTCCCACAGAGCCCAGGAAAGGCTAATTCTCTCTACCTGTTCACTTCAATACCAGAGATGCAGGGAGGGATAAAGGCCTTTAAGGGGTTCTCTGTCCTTGGAGGAGAAAGACTTCGTAGAGCTGGGTACTATATTAATAAATTTCTGGTTCTAGTTCTGTTGGTGTAGGTGAGCCCTAAGAATTTTTCAAACCTTCTAAAACTTTTTAAAAGAATTAAAAAAAAAAACGTGACATAAACATGTTTTCCACTATTAAATGTTTCCATTCTACTTCCTTTCAGATAACTTTCCCCTTTGGTACCAAGAGGATAATGATTTAGACAATATTTTATCAGGGTCCTATATAATCCTAGAGAAATACATGAGTGTTAGGGAGATAAACCAGTAGCTGGAAAGAAACCTCTCAAATTTAGATAAGATTATTTCCATTCTATTTCAAAGGCCTTTTGTGATTTTATCTTAAAAGTGTGAGAAACCAATACTGGAGTGAAAAATAAAAGGTATAGTTTTAAGCTGTATTATATAAGCATCCAAAATAAATTCTTAACACAAATGCATCATTGACTAAGCAGAGAGAGAAATCTGCAAGAGTCACATTTGCACAAGAAGATAAAACTTATGTTTATCTAGGATGTTTGAGTATCAAGGTGGGAGGACATAACCTTGAGTGCGTGTGGCATATCTATGCCCTCAATCTTTACTGTATGATCCAAGAAGTTTCCATTCTAGAGTACATTGTGTATTCTGTTCCGCTCCTCTTCAGGGGCCCAAGTTCTCTTTGTCCTTCAAAGCCTAATTCTGATGTTTCTGCCTCTAGGGTACCTTCACATTTCTCAATTTAGAATTTATCTCCCTTGCTTTGAACTCCCATAGCACTTTGTACTTTATGAATCTGCTTCATTTTAACATCACAGTTCACTCCTGAGTGCCAGTTGTATATATATCTTTAATATTAGACTCAATTTCTGATGAACAAGAAGAATGTAATTTGGTCTCTAAGGGTGCCTAGCACAGAGCCTTGCCCCTAGAAAGTTCTTGGTAACTGTTTGTTAGATAAGTAGATAACATCAAATAGATTTGTTTCATTAAATATGAATTGAATACCTGCTTTATGCCCATCACACTTGCCAGGTGCTGTAGAAAAATACAAGATAAATTTTATGATTCATTTCAGTTCTCAAGGAATGTAGTCTTTAGAGGATTGAGGCAGTTTTTTTTCAATGCTAAGGTTGGATGGTATAATTGTCCCTCTGAAAGAGGTTTGGGTTGCCTGCCAAAGTATGCTTTGGGGTTTTTTTAGAATACTGGACAGAACTTGACTCCAAGAAGCAAAAATTATGGGTGCTATTATCTTATGGCTATATCCTTCCTTGATCTTTGTACATACAAAACAGAAAAACAGACTCTCCTCACGGTAGTCTTTGTTACTGAGTGTTAAAGTAAGTAATTTTTAAGGTCAGTTTTGAAATGTACTATACTTTCAAAGTTAACTTCAAGTACTGCTTTCCAAGAGTATTTGTATTTCAGCAGTTACTTAGCTCTTGATTCCGTGCTTTCTGCTTTGTTTAGAAAAGAAAGTTAAAGACCTGTTTCTTTTTTTTTTTTTACTTCTTGCCTTAGCTCCTTCACAGAGTTTAGTCCCAAAGGAAACTCCAGCCACAGCACTGCAGGGGTCTGTTCCTAGACCAGGTAAGGCCCATCTTGGAAAAATTTCTCGAGTGGAATTGATCGCGTGTGAAGGAACCACTACTGTTGTGAATGTGCCAGGAAATGCTGAAACTATCTTAACTTGCTTTAGGGCAGACTTCGGTTGAGTGGCAGCTTGTGCAGTACTATTTGAGGTTATTTTTCCCTTGAGCAGCTTGCTCTCTGACGCATTCCTGGTGTCAGCCACGGAACTCAAGAAGGGCATCTCAGTGCCCATTGTCTGTCTGCTACCCAGCCGAGGGTGGTTTCCATTGCACAGTTTGCCCTGTTCCATGACCCTGCCCCCATATTTGGCAGCTGACTGACTGGCACATGGTAACTCACTAGGGTGGCAGGCATTATTGCATTAAGATAGTAATTGCACTATCATGACAGAAGTGGAGGCTTGTTCCAAAAACCTAGGCTGCAGTGAGGTAGCCACTCCTCCAGAGAGTCAGAGTCATTTCAGTCATCTCTGGATGGCATTAAGTTTCTTCCCATGACCAAGATATTGTAAATAGCACTACGGATGGTGTTTCTGGAAGGTGGAGTCCATGATAATCTGACAGATAACTACTGTGAGATGCTGGGTCAGCTCTGAATGCATGAGGATCTTGATGGCAATAATAGCACACTGCCTTCATAGGTTAGAGTGCCAGAGCAGATGAAGAGCATAGATTTGTTCCAGTTTAGTCCTGCTTGGCTCTTTGCATTGTAGGTTATTGTAGGAGTGCCTCCCAAAAAGTATGACTGCTTTCCACAAGGAGGTTAGGATCTCACTGACAATACAGTTCATATACTTGACAGAATTTTTTTTTAATGTTTAATTTTGAGTCCGAGTTAGTAAAAGTAAGGTAAACATTGGGAATTCCCTGGTAGTCCAGTGGTTAGGACTCCACACTCTCACTGCCGAGAGCCCAGTTCATTCCCCGGTCAGGGAACTAAAATGCCACAAGCCACACCAGAACAGAGCAGTCGAATAAATAAATGAATAAAAAACTTTTTAAAATGTAAGGTAGAAGTTGTGATTATTTTAAAACCTGCCTCAGGGTGCTATGTCCTATATGATGGCTAGGACTTTCTATTGTACATTCTTTGAGTAAAACCAGATCTCTGAAAAAAGTGGTTGAGAAAAAACAATTTTAACTACCCAGATTTTTTGCTCCCAACTACCCACATGATATCTGAGAAGGATAGGAATGGAGCAAATAGATAGTTAAACTCATTTTTGGTGAGAAAAGGAGCAACTAGAAAGGGGAAGAGAATTCCATCTCCTGACCCACCTTTTTTCTCCAAAAGACGGATCTTTTAACTTTGAAGTGGGTAAAGTGGTTATCCCCGTCTTTTCAGGTGAGGCATTAAGGACAGAGAGGTCAGAAAGTCTGCCCAAGGTCACATGGCTAACAGGCAATGAGGTCAAAATGACCAAGGCCCTCTGACGTCATTGCTTTCAAGGAGTTTATTCTGTAGTAAGTAGGGTAGGTTAGACATGTACACTGAGTCTGAGGGGCTGAATTCCCTGAAAGTGGGGGATGGGGAAAGGACTGTTGGAGACCAGGTGCATCAGGGATGGTCTTTTGGAAAAGGTGAGACTACCTAAAGGTGGGCAATGGAGGAGGAGGGTGTTCTTCTGCCGGTGCTAAGAAAGAAGCGCCTGGTAAATCCATAGCACACTCGTTTAAGCAAAACCCAGCTAGACAAATTACTGAGGGTTTCCGTTTTTAGAGGGCACTGCTGAGAGGTTGGGGAAGAGAGGGACATAATGGGGTTGTAGGTGATACCTTAGAGTAAAGCAGTCTCCCCTCTAAAATTCAGTGGGGAAATCCTTTGGAGAAGAATACATCCTTAATGGATATTTAAGACATATTTGAAGATTACTGTTTAAAAAATATGTCAGGAGGGAAGCTTTCTACATGAGAGGAAGAGGATTGTTTTACTAACCTAGTTAGCTAGATGAAATATGAAACAGGGAGTGTGAATTTAGTTGTGTTGATCCAAACGGGATTATTTCACAGTATGGAGTAGAAGTAAAAATAGAGTGAGTTAGTGTCTTATGCCCCAGACAGTCGAGTCGTGTCCACGCCAGCTCTGTCTCTATACTGCATTAGGGTGAGGATCCTGCCATGCTTGGAGACACGACAGCCTAAACAGGGCATTTAGAATTCCCACAGATACCTAGCCTCTCCCAGTGGACATATACACGAGAAGTTCCTACATCTCATTTCTGTCCTTTGTATTTTTAACAGAACTCGAGGCAAATGCTGCCATAGTCTCTGGACAAAGGTAAGATGATCATTTCTACAGACTTAGCATGAATATGGCATAAGCCTCTTTGAAAGGTATCAGCTTTCTCAGCCTTTAAACGTCTCCTCACCTTGGCCTTTTCCTTCACTCTTTGTACCAGTTTTTTTTCCTGCTCAAGTAGGGAGCTGTCATGAGTACCAGCCTCTCAGAGGTAACATTTCTTTGAATAAAACTTGGTGGCCAGTTTTCTGCCTTTTGTGGTTGTTTTGAAACTGAATCACATAACATTTTTCAGCACTCAGCATAGTGAGTAAATAGTAAGTATTCAGTATATAGGAATTGTTGCCATCATTATCGTTAATAGTACTCCTTGCAATGCCTTCTAAGTGTAGCTCTTTGATCCTCAAGTGAGAGAAAGGCAGATGGGCTCTGACCACAAAACTCACGCTTTGTCTTTTATACTGTGCTGTCCCACATAACCTAACAAGATGAAATACAACTGTAGCTTCGACCTCACTAACCCCATGGAGGGGAGTATTATTGTATTAAAAAAAGTCATTCCTTTTTTAGTGTAGGGATGTACTAGACAGCATTTTAAAGAATTTTTCATGCTCTGTATCAACGTAGATTGTAAAACAGCTTCACAGTCATTTTCTCATTTAATCATCATATCTACCCTGTGAGGTGGTAATAATAGCCAACATTTATTTGAATGCTATACCATGTCATATGCTGGGCTAAAAGCTCCCTAGATGTGTTATCACATTTAATTTTCACAGTATCTATTAGAAAAGAAAATTCTGTCTTACATATAAGGCACCTAAAGTTCAGAGAGGTTAACTAAATCACCCAGAACTACAGGTTTAGTAAGTGGTGAAGCTGAGATTCAAACTCAGGCTTTCTGACTCCAGAGCTCTCACACTTAATGTATTGCAGCAGATAAGATGGGAATTTATAGATCAAGAATCTGAAGCATAAAGCTAAATATCATGGCCAGTAAATGCATAGGTGAGACTCGACCCCTGTTCTTCTGACTCCAGATTCATTGCTATTCCTACAACACCACTCTGCCTGTCTAGTTTCATTTGGATCGGGCTTATGTTTGAATTCAGTTGCATTTTTCAAAGTATACACCAACTGGATGGCTAGGGAAGAGATAATCAGACCAAAGATACCTTATAGGTGTTTGTTCCCTGAGTCGCCTGACCATTGACCCTATAAACACCAGGACAGTATTGCTGAGGCTTTTGTTTTACCAGGAGAAAGAGGCACCTCCATTAGGAATCCTCTTCCTTAGAGTCTTTGACCCTTTTCTGGACTCCTAGTCAGAAAGCCATCCTTACACACCATTTCTAAAAGGGTATGTACATCCCCCTGACTTGCAGTGCCAGCCCAGCCTCCTATTTGACTTGCCTTGGCTTGCCGGGCAGTAGTTAAAAGTAAAGCTAGGGTAATGAACTCTGTGGCCAGATTGCCAGGCAAAGGGTCCTCTGGCAGGAGTAAGCAGTGGAGGGGTATGGATAGTTGACAGGCCATGGTTAAGAAGCTTACATTGTAGTGGAAGACACAAGACACTAAAAACATGCTGTACAGCCTGATGGGTGCTCTAGAATGCCAGACACAGACTCTGAACCCAAAAGGCAGAAGGGGCAGCTCCTCTTGGGGACTGAGGTCAGGGAAGACTTCTTAGAAGAGGCATCCTTTTGACTGGTTTTTTGTTTTGTTTTTGTTGCATTCCGTTTGTTTTGGTTCCATGTCTTATAAGTAAATGTAATCAACTTTTTTTTCCCTAATGACTTTAACATGAATTTTTTTGAACTGTGAAAGTAGTGAGAGTTTACTAAAGATAAATTGAAATTCAGATCAGAGAATTATGAAGAAGAATGTTATCCGTTAGCCAGTACTCCTACAATTCAGCAGTATTTATGGTGTATATTTTAGTTCTTCTAGTCCTCTTCACAGAGTATGTACAGATAGAGTTAAAACTCTCCAAGGATGGTATATATTAATATATACTACAGTATTTGTATACATCTAATATGTAGTATTATATCCATATATAAATCTTATATGTTGTATACACACATATAAATGTCACACCCATTCATATGTGTTACATATATACTCAATATATGTTACAATGAAAATGAGATTATACTGTTCATAATGGTGATAGCTTTATTCCCCTATTATGATGCATTATGAACAGTTTTTATTATTAACCTTCTATAGCATGATTTTTATAGCTCCATTTAGATGTGCCATGATTTAGTTAACTAATCTGCTATCGTTGTTAAGCATTTCGGTCTTCTGTCTTCATCAATATGAATAAAATGCTTTGGCATCCTTGTGTGTAATCAGAGCTCTGTAAAAAGATTTGTTTCCTTAGACACCTAGAAACAGAATTGCTGAGCCAGAGGATTACACCAGGGTGTCTCAGCCTCAGCATTACTGACTGGATCAGATAATTCTGTGTGGAGTGTGGGGGAGGGTGCTGCTTCATGCATTACAGGATGTTTAGTGGCATCCCCCAGTCATAACAGTCAGAAATGTCTCCAGACATTGCCGCTGTCCCTAAGAGGCAAAACTGGCCCGTTGAGAATCATTGGGTTGCGCAGTTTACACTCCATCATGAGTTTTTGTCCCTATACCCTCAGTAATACTGGATATTACTATTTTTTAATCTTCATGTACTAAAAGGGGGATTGGAGCAATCAATATACGCAGCTGCTGCTGCTGCTGCTAAGTCGCTTCAGTCGTGTCCAACTCTGTGCGACCCCATAGACTGCAGCCCACCAGGCTCCTCCATCCATGGGATTTTCCAGGCAAGAGTACTGGAGTGAGCTGCCATTGCCTTCTCTGAATATACCCAGCAGTGTATTGTAAATATATTCTCCTATAAATTCTCCAATGTGACTTATGGCATATTACATGCCATTATCTATCTAACTCATAGCAAACGTCAGTGTATGTTATTCATTTCCTAGATTTTAGGTGCTATTAACTTTTTTTTTTTTACTTTACAATATTGTATTGGTTTTGCCATACACTGACATGAATCCGCCACAGGTGTACATGTGTTCCCCATCCTGAACCCCCCTCCCATCGCCCTCTCCCTACCATCCCTCTGGGTCATCCCAGTGCACCAGCCCCGAGCATCCTGTATCATGCATCGAACCTGGTGCTATTAACTTTTGAAGGGAAGTATCCTCATCTTAGTAAAATGGGTGAGGAAGTTTGATGATGTTTGTTCCAAGTTCTTAATGTCTTTTACCTGTTTTCCACAATCTCGCTATTATTATGCTTAAATTTATTTTATTTTTACTAATCTAACAAACTGGACTCACTTTTATTTTTTTTAATTTTATCTTATTTTTAAACTTTACAATATTGTATTGGTTCTGCCATGTATCGAAATGAATCCGCCACAGGCATACATGTGTTCCCCATCCCGAACCCTCCTCCCTCCTCCCTCCCCATCTTTTGGACTCTGTGGGAGAGGGAGAGGGTGAGATGATGCACGATGGACTCACTTTTAAATTGTCAGTAACATTAGAGTGTAACTGTGATTATTGTCCCAGACTGGAACATTGTCTCCTCAGAATGATTATATAGTTCTTAATCTCCTACCTTGTGAATGAAACTGTTAATCTTTATTTTTTGTGTGACTTGATTCCCTCACCTCTTTGGACTTTGTGCTTCCTTCTGTTAGCAGTGAGCCCAAAGAGATAATTGAAAAGTCCAAAACTCCAAGCCGAAGAAACTCGCGCACTGATGAGCCAGCTGTGGCTTCTGAAAGTGTGGAAAACGGACATCGAAAGCGATCCTCTCGGCCTGCTTCAGCCTCCAGCTCTACTAAAGGTTAGCAGTGGGCTGTGGATGCTGTTTCTGGGTCACATAGAAGAACAGGGTTCTTAGCACAGCTCAGCGGCCTTTGCCCTTCATCTTTGCTTGTATTCCTTACATTTTCAAGTTGCTTTGACTTCTGCTGCTTAGTGGGTCCTTCCTTTATTTGTTAGTTCCTTTAACTGTGTGTTTGCAGTGTATGTACCAGAGCAGCAAGCACATAACAGGGCAGGTTGCTTCATGATCGTTGCTTCACACAGGTCCTCAGTATGGCTCCTTTGTCTTTCTCATGTTTCTGTGGTCAACTTGTTTTCCTTTTCTCTACTCTTTTTAAACCTCTGGCTCCTATTTTATGTCCTCTCTTTCAGCAGAGACTTTCACCTCTTCACAGAGAGCTCTCACTACCAGGACATAAATCTACCAGTGTCCTCCTTTGCTCGTGCCGTAATAGAGTAACTGTCCCTCCTTCAGGCCAAAGGCCAGTGCCTTCTTGATCCCATCTTCTCCGAGCTTCTCGAGAACCTGACACAATCAGTTTTCTCTTCTCTGTTGACTGCTGTCTTTCCTTTAAATGAACTCTGCTCTTGGTTTCTGTGACCCAGAGCTCTCAGTAGTCTTCTGACTATTCCTTCTCAGATTCTGTACCCGTGGAGTAGATGTTGGCCTACTCAAACTTTAATCCTGAGTCACCTTTTCTCTTCAACTTAGATTTTCTCCCCAGGTAATCTCATTCATGCCTCCCTTCTTTAGTTACAACCTTTCACAGATGACTCATACATTTTTTTTTTCTAGTACTGACCTCTAGAGATCTTAGATAATTGCACATACATTCTTAACAGGACCACAAACTCAACATGTCTGAAAACAGATGTGATTTTTCACTCCTGATGCCAGGTCCTTTGCTGTTGGTCCCCTCGTCCCATCTGTCTGTCCATTAGGCATGTCCTGCTTGACACCTCTGTCCTTCACCCTCACATATATCTCAGAAAGCTACTGATTTTCTCTCAGATGACTCAAGTTCATCCACTTTTCCCTGCTACCCTAGCTTTAAACCTTTTAATGGTTTACCATTATAATTGGGATTAAAGTCTAAAAGCGTCAGCATGAACCACAGGTCCTGTCTGGTCTGGCCCCTGTCAACCTCTCCCAGCTCATTTGACTTCCCTTAGCAACTTGGACATGCCATCCTCTCATCACAGCCTGGGTATATGTGATGCCTATTGTGGGGAGTAGTCTCTCTTTCTTCCTTTTTTTCCTCATTAACTTCTCACTCTTTCTGCTTATCTTAACTCAGTTGTCCTTGCTATGTGGAATCATAGCACCATGTTCTCCTTCGTAACACCACAGTTGTAACTTATGTCAATTTATGTGGTAAGTAGTTAATATACATATTCCGTTAGGGCAGCAAATGTCTGGTTTTGCTCACCACGGTATGCCTGGTGCTTACTGTGGTGCCTAAGTGCAAGAGTATCCAATAAGTAATTATTATGTTAATAACCATCTATCAACTATATATTAAGTACTTACTGCATGTCAGGCTCTGGGGATGTAACAGTGAAAAAACA
This sequence comes from Bison bison bison, assembly GCF_000754665.1. Lineage (NCBI taxonomy): Eukaryota > Metazoa > Chordata > Mammalia > Artiodactyla > Bovidae > Bison > Bison bison. The sequence continues at coordinate 1,587,052 of NW_011494924.1, read as the reverse complement.
TAGTCTTTGTCACATCGATTATAAGCTATCAAGAAATATTTTGCTATGGTGCTCTCATGATAGCAACGTTATGTAGTACTGTATTTATTGGGTTGGCCAAAAAGTTCATTTGTTTGTTTTCCATAAGATAGCTCTAGTAGTGCTTAGTTGTTTTTAACTTCATTTAAAACAATTTTCTTGTATTGTATTGTGACAGCTATCATTATCAGTGTGTATTTTAAAAAACTTATCAAAATTGGTGATTTTTATGTGTAGCCATTTTAGTATTGAAGATGGAAGAAAACAGGGAACATTTTCTACATACTATGCTTTATTATTTCAAGAGAGGTAAAAGCACAAGTGAAGTGCAAAACAAAGATCTGTGCAGTGTACGGAGAAGCTACTCTGACTGATCAAACATGTAAAAAGTGGTTTGCAAAGTTTTGTGCTGGAGTTTTCTTGCTGAACGATTCTCCATGGCTGGGTAGACCCGTTGAAATTGATAGCGATTGAATCGAGACGTTAATTGAGACTAGTCAATGTTATACCATGCAGGAGATAGCTGAATACTCAAAATATCCAGATCAAGCCTTGAAAATCATTTGCACCAGCTTGTTTATGTTAATCACTTTTATGTTTGGATCCCACATAAGCAAAAAAAACCTTCTTGACCATATTTCTGCATGTGATTTTCTATTTAAATGTAATGAATGTGTTCCATTTTTAAAATAAATTGTGATGGGCAATGAAAAGTGGAAACCGTACAATAGTGTGGACAGAAGAGATCATAGGGCAAGTGACGTGAACCACCACCAACCACATCAAAGGCAGGTCTTCATCCAAAGTAAGTGATGTTGTATGTGGTGGGATTGGAAGAGAGTCCTCTATTAGGAGCTCTTTTCAAAAAACCAAACAATTAATTCCAACAAGTACTACTCCCGGTTAGACCAACTGAAAGCAGCACTTGACGAAAAGTCTCTGGAATTAGTCAACAAAAACACATAATTTTCCAGTAGGATAACACAAGACCCCATGTTTCTTTGATGGCCAGGCAAAAAGTGTTACAGCTTGGCTGGGAAATTCTCACTCATCTGCTGTATTCACCAGACATCACACCTTCAGATTTCTATTTATTTTGGTCTTTACAAAATTCTCTTAATGGAAAAAGTTTCCTTTCCCTGGAAGACTGTAGAAGGTACCTCGGAGAGTTCTTTGCTCAAAAAAATAAGTTTTGGGAAGATGGGATGATAAAGTTGGCTGAAAAAAGGCGGAAGATAGTAGAACGAAACAGTGAATACTTTGGTGAAAATGAAAAATATGTTTTTTATTTTTACTTAAAAACCAAAGGAACTTTTTGGTCAACCCAATACCTGGTATGCTTTGTTCTTCTGTCAAGTCAGTGTAGGCTTTCTGGAGAAAATGATGTTTAAACTGAGACTGAGAACGAAGAAGCATCATCCAAGTAAAAGGTAAAGCGTGTGCAAACGCCCAGAGCTGAGGGAGGGTATCATCTTCTCAGAAAGTGTACTGAGCTTAAGTAGCTCGAGTTAGACAAGAGCTGGGATCTTGGCCAAGTGCCTGATATCAACAGGGCTGCTGCGAAACAGTCACACACCATTAGGATACCAGCCTGAAGACCAGGGCAGATTGTGATGCAAGAGCTCAGCTGTTTCTGGGTCACGTTTCTGGGTCACAATTCAAATGCCTCACAAGAGTTCCTGGAGGAGGCCACAAATCTGCAGATCAAGTACAGGCAAAGCAGAGATGTAGACATCACCTTACCTCAAGCCTGCCAGATAGGGGAGAGGTTGGGAGGGGCCTTCTTTCCTCTCCAGACATACCATGTATACCACAGTCAGGGTCCTGTGGGTATCCCCACTTTGGATGCAGAAGTGGAACCAACAGCTTCCTTCTCCCTCCCTGGGAATCATCTCCTAGGCAAAAACTTGTTCGGAAGGAAGCATAACGTGGAAGATTCCTGGAGTTCTGTGAGGAAGTCTGCTTCCCCTCAATTTTGTGTATTTTCCCAAAGGATCAGGGTTTTCCAGGCTATAGAATATGGTATGTAGTTATCTTTAAAGCAGGAAAATAAGTGTTGCCCTTTAGACATGTCACACAACCAGATTTTTGGAAATCTGGCCTGAGCCCAGAGCCTCAGGATACTACAGATGTCATTTACAGTGCACCAGAAAGAACTAATCTGGCAGCTGAGACAGTTAAGAGATGCCCAAATTAGAGCCACTCTGTAGATAACTGCTAGCCAAGAAAAGATGGAAAGCTGGAGCCTACTTTAGAAGTGGGTTGGGGTGTACAGGCCTGTACACTTAAACTGAACATTGTTCCAAGGTGATGGTAGTCATGTTGGAATGCCTGTCCCATCCATGCTTTGAAGCTTAGCAACTGGCTTAGAAGAGGTCATAATGACTCACAGGCTTTGCGATATTACATGGAGCAGTGCTGCATAAGTATCTCCCGAGAGGATGGCAGGGTTCTGGCCAGACCCCAGGAATCACAGTCATGTCTAGATCTCCACATCAGCTTTAAGCCCTCAGGCTATCTATCCTTAACTCTTCTAGGGTAAGTTACTTTTTAAATCAGAAATGAATGCTATAGCTCTTGATTTTTAAGTGTTAGAGCTCTTGGATCCAGATTAAAGAGTTAATATGCATATTATTTGGCCTTCTGTGTTGTATCCAAAAATGAACCAGTGTCATAAAATATCAAGCTGGCTTCTAAGCTGCATGTGTCCCAAACTTGTAGACTTAATATAGTGCTGGGTACCTGAAACATCTTCCTGCAGCATCAATACTTCAAGTTTTGAAAGGAAGAGAGGGTTTTGCCTTTTTGTACTCTTAAGATTTTGGTCATATATACCCAAACAAAATCAGAAACAGTCTGTGTTTTTTCACGAGAATCTTGAAAGCTGAGAAATATTATGAGCAGTTTATAATGAGAAGTATTGGTACTTTCTGTATTATTGGAAAACCAGTGACCTTCATCACGCTTCTGCTTTGAGAAAAGAGTTTGCTTACCTCATGCTAACCAAGGCCCACCGGACTACCAGATTGGAGCCGGTGGGATGGATGATTTCTGCGCAAGTCCAGCAAGGCCCACATGGTCGATGGGTCACTCTCTCCAATCTGTTGTTTGATTTTGTTTGGTTGGGTTCCCCCCGCCGCACCACCAACCCCCAGCACCCTGCCACTTTTTTAATCTGGCCACACCTCATGCCATGTGGAATCTTAGTTACCTGACCAGGGATTGAACTCCTACACCCTGTGCCGGAAGTGCAGATTGTTAACCACCTGACTTCTGGAGTCCCCGTCCTGCCACTTTTAATTACAGACAATGAAAATTGGCTCCCACCAATCAGTGAACTTTTTAAAATTGCACTTGATCAGATGTGTTTACAGATACGCAGATGAGTAGTTCTGCTTCCTGACATGATCAATTCCGTATTCACACAGAAATGATTTTTGTAGTTTCCCTTGTCATTCTATATTTAGTCTTACGTCTATAGTAGCTTTGTGTTATATTTTCAACTGGGAAAAAGGATCAGTAGTTAAAAAGATGAAGTTTGGTGTACAAGTTTGAAACCAGGGGAAATATCCTAATAAGAGGGAAGTTCAGAACAAGCTGTAATCAGCAGTAGCTGTGGGTGTCCCTGGTGTGCCCTTAGATGCCTGTGACAACAAAGTGGGGTGATAATTCTGTCCTGTCCACAGCTAGTGACTTGAAAAGCAGCAATCTAAAAAGCACAGAGTATACAGATACACTGGAATCAGTGGCTCAGATGGTCACAAAGAGTTAAATAAGACTGAGTGAACTGATACAGATACACTTGAAATGTAGGTGTTGTTATTATAGAATAAGCATAATTAGATACATCTTATGGAAGGAAAGAGCTTCCCTGGTGCCTTAGCTGGTAAACAATCTGCCTGCAACGTGAGAGACCAAGGAAAACCCTGAATAGTAACTGCCTGAAACTGTACTCTTGTAGTCATTTAGAAACAAGCCATACAGATTTTGAAAGGAAATTTCCAGAATTTTTTTACAATTAAGTGGAATCTTGGCTAGAAGAATAGTAAAAAGCATAATGAAGTGAGCAAGGTCAAGGTTAATTTATAAAACTCTGTAGAAGGTAAAGCTCACATACTAGAAGATTTAATAGAACCTTGAACTATATAGATTTGGCCAAATTTGCTTATGGTCAAAAAATGAGACAGTCATTTAAAAATTACTTTAAAAATGCTTTAAAAATGCCCTTTCAAATTTAAATGTTTCCCAAGGACATACATAGACACCACGTGAAAGACTGTTACTGACCCTTACTTTTACCATATAGTCGATTGTAAAATATGAACATCAGTGAAGTAAGTATATTAGTCTTTGGACTATTTGTATATCTGTGAAGACATTAATTTATAAAATCCTTGAAGGTTGGGAGTTCCCTGGTGGCTTAGTGGGTAGGATTCTGGGCTTTTACTGCCGTGGCCCAAGTTCAATCCCTGGTCAAGGAACTAAGATCCTGGCAAGCAGCACAGTGCAGCCAAAGATAAAAAAATATTTGATGGTTAAAAAACAACAACAACAACAACAACTGAGAGTTTTTCAATAATGTATGTGATTTTTTCCCCCATATGGTGTTTATAATAGGGGCTTGGGGTAGGATTATGCATAATCAGATAAGCTAGGTGGCCATAAGGAGCAGGCCTTACATGTTAAATACATCCTGAATATACCTTCACCTACTACATTACTTCCCCAGAATTCCTTACCTTAAAAACTTAGCTTCTGGATTTTCTTATTGTGTTCAACAGAATGGTAAAGGTGATAATATTTTAGAGGGAGTATAAAATTGAACCATAAAAATAACTTTTCAGGTTTATAGAAACATCAAAGGTAACTTTGCTCTGTGACCAGATTGGCTGGATTTATCCAGAGAAGGTGATAGAGACTTCAGGATCAGGTTTTCTTTTTCATGGAAGTATAAATGTACATCCTACACCACCACTGCCACCTCTCACCCTAGTATCTAAAAGACTTTTAATTTTTTTTGCAGTTTCTAGCATAGATAACTTGTTTGCTCATGGCCCCACTAATTGATTCATCCTCAGAAGCAGAGGCAGCCTGCCAGATCCCTGGGTGCTTTTGAGCACTGACAGATGGAAACAAGCAAGGAGGGAATGGAGGGTGGAGCCTAAGGTTGATTATTCCCCCACTGCTAACCATGCTTCCCAGCCACATGTGTTGCTTAGACACACCACTTGATCATTCATATCATAACAAAGGAGAAGCTCCCAAAGTTGACCTAAGTAACAGATATTTTTCTAAGGATGAACACTTAGTCAAGACAAAACCCTGTATGTTTTCACTACAAATGACAAATCTACAATGAAAGTGAAGGTTGAGAGGTGGTGGATGTAAAGAGTTGATTGATCATGGGGAGTCGTGTGCTATGTGGGACTCGGTTTATTTACATGGAATTAAAATAACACTATTATCAACATCGTATCAGATTTACTGTCCTCCAATTAGCAAAATACTAATGAGTAAATCAGAGAAACTAATTCTACCACCTGGCATGAGCATCACGATCTCCTCGCAAGAAGCAAGATGTATTGAAACTTCTACCAACAGAAGCCTGAAATCACCACAGAGGCCACCTTTTAGAAAATCATCTAGGTTTCACTTCTTAGCAGTTACTTAGCTAAAATTCTACTTAGTGAAATTTTTGCTTTTTGCATGTACATTTTAAGTCTGGATTCTCAAAATATGTATAATAAAAAAAAGAAAATAAAAATTGCTTAGAATATTGAACCTAATAATGTGCAGCATCAGAAAATTCAGCCTAGTTTCTAGAAAGGGGTAAGTTGAATTCATCTGACACCTTTATGTTAAATAGCACTTTTTTGGTCCTTATTGGGAAGTAAAAATATTTTAAATCAAAAATATCTATTATGGAGCAGCATGAAGAATGAGGGTGAATTTTTAATATTAATATGAGATTTTAAAGAAATGTTTACAGTTGGAGAGCTTTAGGCTATTCATTGTTACTTTGCTGTAGAAGACTTATGTTGAAAAGTTTTTGAGAAAGATGGTTTAAATATGGGAAAAGATTAAGTTGGTTGGTTGAAGACATAATACTAAAGGAATTAAAACACACTCCTTCCCTCCCTTTTATGTCACTGTTACCCTGTCACTGATATAAACCTCTCAGTTCCCACCTCTTCCATGAAACCTTCAGGCTCACCTGGGCTCAGAGCAGGCTGTGGCATGCTCTGAATTGCTATTGGGCCATAGTAGACACTTCCTGACCAAGGTCATGGTCATGTTATTTAGAGACTTCGACTATGGCATGGCTAAGAGTTCTTCAGTGCAAAAAAAATGGTTCAGCCCCAGAAGGGATCGAGAGGCTGTTTTGCTTTGTTTTGTACTCTGGCACTCACTCGCTTGTAGCATCACTCATTGATTTCTGACTAAAAGCATTGTCAGTCTATCCATCATTTTGTTGAGTGATGGAAACAGGTGATGGAGATGGTGGGGTTAATTGCCCTGCTAAAGAGGCTGTCCCCACCTTGGCACCTTTTCCATGTATGTTTGCTTCACCTCCTACTACCTGTATAACATTTCCCCAGTTGGCAGCCAGGCCCTAGTCTTATCAGGCTGAGAAGCCTGAGACCCTCTTCACACTAAGTGGGCCTTTTGAGGCCCTTAGACTGACTCAGAGTCCAGTAGGCCTCCACTCAGGTCAGCCCTGGTTCTTGTGGACTGCCTGAAAGGCACTGCGGTAAAAAGTTGCCTCAGCTGAACATGTCTTTCCTTTCTCCCCCACAGACGTAACCAGTGTGGTGCAATCCAAGCGAAGAAAATCTAAGTAAACAAGCTGGACGACGACTTGATATTTGTAAATGTGTGTGAATTTTACAAAAAGCAATTTTGAGCTGTGACTTTTTAAAAATCCATTTCTGTACAGTTAGTTATTTTAATAATGTGGTCCTTTTCCTAGTCCCTGCAGCCTGTTTCGTAAAGTGCAATGGGGAAAGCAGAGTTGTTGAACCATTTTGGTGTTGCAAGAGGAAGTTCAAGGTTTCTAAAATGTTGCCATGTATTGAGAGGAGCTAATGCGATTATGTTATTAGTTTTCACATTTCCTAAGCAGCCTAGAGTACAGGGTGAGCATTTTTAGATCTCTAATGATGTATTGTGCCGTGGAAGTACTGTGTGTGAATAGCAGTAGTAGGGCAACAGGAAATCTTCTCATTTGGAAATGTTGTAAATAATTTTATTATATAGTGTTTTGGATGTATTTGTTGTAGAAATGGACCAGTGAATAAAGAGAATCTAAGGGTTTGTACAATGTGAAATACTGAATGTGTTAAATAAATGTCTTTTGTCCTAGAACATAAATGTATGTTATTGGTAAGGGATTATTGGGTAAGCAGGCTCTTTCTTTGGAACGTAAGTGAATAGGAACAGCCTTCTTTGTGAATTAGAATTCCATCTTGTCCTCGTCGCACTTGAGATGCCCATCTGGGAAGTGGGAAATGAACATACTTGTGCACTCAGCTCATTCCTTGGCTTTGGAAAATAGCTCTTTTTTAGCACTGTACCAGGCACTTTGATATTGGTCAGATTTCCTTTGGTTGAAAATAACAGAATCAACTTAGGATCAAAGTCACCCAAGATCATCTAGAAACGGGGAGCAATCAGCAAATCAGATGGCACTTTTCTTTACCTCTTTCATCTGCTTCTCCATGCACATGATTGCTCCAAAACAAGCATGTATACCACCTCCTCCATTCGAGAGAGAGGCCCAGACCGACCAGCAAGATTTTTCATAACAGCATCAAGAATCTAGCCCAGTTGAGGTCAGGTTTCTAACTTCAGTCCATATCTGTGGTTAGATGGAGCAGCTCCCAAATAAAAGTGGTCATTTTGCATTATGTAGTTCAGAGATACCCACTGTGTTCCACTCTTTGGCTGCTCTGTTTCTAATTTGCATCACCATGGCTCGGGGTGACTTATGAACATGCCTAGGTTTCTCCCTTTCCTGGCTCTGTCCTTACATTAAAAATTGTGGTCTCTAAACCAGATGCTTCTGCCCCTCTCCTACCCCCAACATTCAGGGGACATCAATGCTTGAGGTCTTGTCTTTATCTTGGTCTGGGCCCCAGCCTTCTGCTGTGTCTCCTATAGCTAGACATATACTCCATCCCTTCCCCTGCAGTGGCTCCATAAGCCAGTGCCTGAGACCCAAAGAATGAATTGGTGATTCTCATGTTCTTATTCTCATTTTTTAAAACGTGTCTTGCATTATCAGGATTTTCTAAAAGTTATTGCTGAGTCACACCACATTGTCTGGCTCTGTCACCGGCAAGCTCATCTACCCTTTTCCTCCCCTGTATGACACACGCACAACCAGAACCAAACCCAGCCTTATAATAACACACTATGTCAGTACTGTGTGTGAGATTGCAAAGTGCTTCAACTTGAGCTCTACTCAGAAAGAAAGCATAATGTGCTTTAAATAGATTTTTATTTGTTTTTCATTATATTAACTTTTTCTCCCATTGAGGAATAACATTACAGTCTTAACAATCAGAATCCTGTTACACACATCCACAGGCATGCCACGTGACCAGGCTGAGGGGGTTGTGTCCTCAAGTCTGCAACATGTCACAACATGGTCAACCAGAGTCTCCTCTTTTCAGCCGGTCTCAACACAAAACACCCAAGAGGGATGCACTCATCTTACTGGTTCCACCTGGAACCAGGGGGCAGGGCAAGAGGAAAGGTACAAGGGGCCATGTTATGTCTGCCTTCAGTCCCCTCACAGAAACCCACATGGATCTGAGGAGTCATCCAGGAGCTCTGGTGGGGTCCTCATTGTACCTGACATCATGTGTCAGAGCAGACTACCAGGGTTCCAGACAAGGGTCAGGGAGCAAGCATACTCAAAAACAGCAGCACACTGCATTCATACACACATGGTACCCTGGTGGGGCCAGACTGGCAAGAGCTGGAAATGAAACCCAGCTTGAAGAGAGCTGTATTGGGGAATTACTGGAAGTTGTCCTTTAATGTAACTGGGACACACTCTAGAAACGGGTCCCTCTCACGTACTGAGTTTTGGCAAAGCGCTGGTAGTGCTGACATGAAGTAATACAGTCTGGAACAGACTTCTCCAGGGTCTCTAAAAACATCCATAAGGACAGACTCTCTAACCTCCTCCTGTCTAAGGTTGCATAGGACTTTGTGAGTTCTGGTTCCCTCATGTATTCAAGTTCTGTGGTTTAAAAAAAAATCCTGAAGCATGCTCAAGGTGAAAGGCACATACACAGTCAGTACAGTATGACGAGGTCTGATGCTTCAGGAGTCAGACTAACAGGAGACCAACTAGTGTTGGTTCTTAGAGATCTATACACAATTAAAATATTGCCACACTCAAATGCTACAGAAATCTATAAGAAAGTAAAAAAATATGAGCCTTGCAGCCAGCTAGGTGATGATATTGGAGGGTTCTAGAACTACAGGAGCCTTCAGAATTATGGGTAAGGTAGGGGCCTTCCAAAACTGGAGCCAAATGCTCTAACTCACTTTTCCCCCACAGAAGGGTTGTGAACAGCACTGCCCAGAACTGAGCCTAAGCTCCAGCTGGCAGCGAAAGAGTAGGTAAGAAGTGCTGGAGGGAGTTTCAGCTCTTGGAAGTGCTGAAGACCCTAAGCTGGCTGTGATGTAACCAAGGAGTAGCTGGAAGAATCAGAGACTAGGTTGTAACCTTGGGGAGAGAAGCAAGGCTGTCAACTACTGGAGCCCTAGTGGGCCAGTATGGGGACTTTGAACTGCTTTTATATTGTAAATGTGGCTTATTCCCTTGTGCAGGAGACCCCAACAGGGCTTCCTCTGTCCCTATCCCAACATCTGTAGGGCTACCCGCTCCCTTATCCATACACCCCCCATGAGGCCTAGGGTTAGCAGGTCAGGGAGGGCAGCTGCCTTTGCCCTCATGGAACTGCAGAGTTTTCTCTAAACTTCAGCATGGCCACGAGGCCTAGAAACCTAGAACTGGAGTGAGGGGGAAGACCTATGTTAGTATGTAACAGGAAATAGTAAAAGTTTCCAGGAAGAAAGAGCACATACTAGAAAAGGACAGTTAGAAAAAGGAAAGGAGAAGCAACTCGGGGTATCCCAAGAGGCTGTTGCTGGTGTCTGAGCCCAAAATTCAATCCTGCAGTGAGAAGGAGAAAGCTGACTGCCCTGTCCCCTGTGTCTCATCCAGGTATCCAGGTCCCCTCTCCCAGGTACTTACTGGAGGAGAAGGGAAGAGGAAACCGTAGGGTACCTATTTCTCCCCAGCAGCCTAGAAAGGGAGAGAGCCCTGGGAAAGAAAATGAAGAAAGCCCTCCTTAAAGGCCCTGAACCTGGGTAGGGACTATGGGGATTGGGGCAGTGGGGCTCCTGGCCTCCTACCCAAGACTGTTTATTAGCCATCCTGGCAGAGTGTGAAATACCAGGCCAGAGGCAAGATAAAGGCTGAACTGCCATTCTTGGGATGGCTTCACCCCACAGCTTGTCCTCCCCAGCATCACCATTCTGCATTCTTATTCTGGGGTGTGTCCTTCCCCTGCCTAGAATCCCTCCAGCCTGCATCTCTCCTAAGCTAGTTCTAGCACCTTGGGCATATGAACAGATATCTAGGATGGCAGGGCTTTGCCCTGCCTTTACTGCTAAGTTGACATGTTGCAGGTAAGGGTAGCAAGGTACTAACTAAGCCCTTCAGACACAGGGATCTGCAGAGGGTTTGATTTCAGGAAGAGATTTGGGAGGTGAATTATAGAAAAGGGATGAGGGAGTAGACTCCAGGCTCCAGCTTGAGAGCAAGGCTTGGCCTCTCTGAGCAAGCACAGTGTGAGCCCCTACTGTGCCCTGCTCCTTACAGCATCTCAACCCACTTGACCTGACTACCTTTGCAATAGGTTTTCCTCTTTTCCTCGATTCCCTCCACTTTCTCCCACTAACTCACATCTCACAGTCCTTTCCCACATACCTTACCTTTCCATGCCTGAGCAACTTCAGGGAGCCCAGCATCCAGAGGAGAGGGAAGGGGGAGAGTAAAGGCAGAACCCTCTAGTCTCACTGGGAGAATCACTGAGTAATAAGGGAGCAGGAGTGAATGCAGGTCCAAACATTAGATAGAGTGAGGCTTGTAATGTGGGAGCTGAAGGTAGGGAATGAGCCAGATATGAGACTGGAAGAAGACAGTCTCAGAAACAGGAGTGGGCCGGAAATAGAGGACTGGAGGGATGGGGATGGGG
>NW_011494924.1:1569410-1575655 GCF_000754665.1 Bison bison bison | reverse complement strand
ATGGAGAGTGTCAGAGCAAAGATCCAGAAGGGGAACCAGGGAAGAAAGACCGACTGTCAGTGGGGGAGATGGAGGATTAGATGCCAGAAGGGGCCAGAAGGTGAGAGCGGGGCTGGGGCGGGGAGGGGGGTGGGGTGTTGCGGAGCGGGGTGAGGGGTGTGTTCAGAGGCGGATTAGAGGATCAGAGAAAGGGAAGTAGGAGTGAGAGAGAGGGGCGATCAGCCCACCTCACACACTTAAGAAGGGAGGCTGTGGTATCCAGCCCGAGGTGGGCTGCAGGCGCCCCCTCGATCAGCACACTGGCTGCGGCGGAGGGGCTGGATGGGGTCGGGAGTCAGCGAGGGGTTTGCAGCACGGCGGTGGAAGCTCAGTAGTTGAACTGGCGCTGGCAGGGCTGGTAGACAAAGCTGCCCTGGTGCTTGGGCCGGCGCGGACGGCTCTCGCGGGCGCGGTTCTGCCGCTGCACCACCTTGGCGCTCAGCGCGTGGCGTTCGGCCCGTTGCCGGGCCCGCTGCACCCGCCGCGCCTGGCCCGCCTTCTCCAGCAGCGCAGCCCGCGGCGGCAGAGGGGCGGCGTGGTGCAGGGCCCGGGCTTCGCGGCGAGCAGGCGCCAGCTCCCTGCGGGGAGAGACAGCGAGTCAGTCGGGGCTGGACAGATCGAGGGGAAAGCTGGCACCTCCCATTTGTCCCCGCACCCTCCTCAAGATTTGGTCTCTGCTCAGAAGGGGGCGCCCAACGCCGTTCTCGTGGGTACCAGCCCTTCCTCCAAGCCACCCACCCCGGAGATGCCTCCTCGGTCCTAGACTCTAAAACGGGTAAATGTGGCCCCGTGAAGGCTCAGCTTCAACTTCCGATTCGACCCTGGCATTCTGTACCCTATCCCCACACCTCCTTAGCGCTGCGGCCTCGCCCTTCCAACCTCTACAGACCCCAAGCCTTTGCTCCAGTCTTTCTCAAGCCCCGCCCCAGCCACGAAGCCACGCCTCTCCCAATCTCAAAGGCTCCTTTGCCTTCAGGCCGAGCTACACCCTGGCCCATCGGCCCCGGCCTTTGCCTCGAACACCCGCCTCTAAAGGGTCCTCCCGGGCAGTGCCAGGGGGTTCTTGGACTCCAAGACACTCCTCTGTAGGCCTCCAGGCTCCGCTCCCGGCCCGCTCACCCGTCGCTAGAGTCTCCGTCAGGCAGGGCAGCTTCGTCGTCTTCTGGATGCGGGGAGGGAGGGCCAGGCTCCAGCACTATGGTGCTGCCGGTCACGTAAACGGACATGCTGGGGTGCTCGATGAGGAGGTCCTCCAGGGGGCTGCTCTGGAGGCGGGCAGGCCCGAGTCCAGGCCCCTCTGCAGTAAAACAGGCCGGAGGGGTAACAAACCAGCTTTCATCCATCAAGGAGGGTGCGGGCGGAGGGCGGCCGGCCGGGGCAGCGGCAGCCCCGGGGCTGGGTGGAGCTGTGAAGCTGTCTATGGGTTACGGAAGGAGGGGGCGCAGTGGGGAGACACACACACCGGACACAATGGGACAGGGAGAGAAAGGGCATCGTTAGTCAGCCCGCAGCCCCCCAGCCACACCCAGGGGCCACCCACAAGTCTCGACCTGCTGCCCTAGGGCGCGTGAGGTGTGGACTGCAACACCTCTGCCAGGAGAGAGCCCCAGCTTGCATGGAAGGGCGCTGTTACCCCTACCTCCAATGCTACTGCCTCAGCCCCTATTTGCCCTGGGAACTCCCCAGTCCCCTAGCAGCTCCCTGCTCAATGGCTGGACTATGTGCCCTAATGAAAACTTCACAGGCTCAGGAGTCAGTCCTGGCTCCAGACTTACCAGGCAGGTCAATGATGAGCCAGCCATCCACTTCATCCTCCTCAGAGACGAAGGCTTGGGGGCAGTCGGGGTCCTCGGCAGCAGGTGGTGGGGGACTGAAGAAGAGGCTGGTGAGGCGCTGAAGCATGGTGGGGAAGCAAAGAGGCCTGGGGAGGGGGATGGTCTATGGCAGTGCAAAAACCTGTGAGGTAGAGAGGAGTCAGTACTAGGGACTGCTCTCCCCCCAACTCCTGGCTGGGGATACCTTCCCCAGCACCCAGAACATTGATAAGAGTACAATGGAAATGTGTGGGAAAGCTTTGCCCTGTGCATGTGTATGTCTACACGTTTGTGTGTGTGTGTTGTTTGTTCACTTTCTGCTAAGTCAGCCTGCCTTCAGGCTTTTCTGTTTTTTGTATGACCTTAGAAGTTATTTAATGTATCTGTGCTTTAGTTTTCTCATCTGTCAAATGGCAAAAATAATAGTATCCTCCTCTCAGGCCTTAAAGGAATTAAATGAGCTAATAATAGTATCCTCTTCTGGGCTCTCATGAGAATTAAATGAGCTAAACACAAAGTGCTCAGAACAGTACCTGGATACAGACTAAGCATTCAATAAACTAATCAACTGGTTTATTATTAATAATTGTTAATATTATTGCATGCTCTAGGACTGATATATAAAACTCTATCAGGGAAGGTCCTCAAAGGACTGGACGTCCAACCTGGACCAATCCCACAGAACAGCTACCATAAAGGGTAAAAACACTTCTCCAGGCAAGGAAGAAATTGCCCAATATTGTGATTATTTATCATCATTATCATCATCACCATATAGCTAATATTCATGTGCCAAGTACTGTATTAAGCCTTTAACCTATATTGCCTCATGTAATAGTCACAATAACTCTAGGAAATGGATATAATTATTAGCCCTCTTTTACAGGTGAAGAAATTGAGACTCAGAGGCATAAGATGATTTGCCTAAAATCTCACAGCTAGTAAGACACAGAGGAAGGATTCTAATCCACGCAGATTCCAGATCACTGTACTCCATTGCCTTTGCTTGGTATCTGTCTGGGTTAGGCATTTTTTATTTAGTGACCTGGGACCATGGTCCATGTGTATTTTTCTGAACAGAAGGACCTTGGTTTTCATCATGATTTCCTAAACAGTAGTTCTTGACCCCAGAGATTAAGAATCACTACTTGAGGGGACTTCTCTGGTGGTCCAGTGGCTAAGACTCCGCCCTCCCAACTCAGGGGCCCAGGTTCCATCCCTGGTCAGGAAACTAGATCCCACATGCTGCAACTAAGAGTCCGCATGCCGCAACTAAAGATCCCACATGCTGCAACGAAGATTGAAGATCCCGAGCGCTGCAACTAAGACCTGGTACAGCCAAATAAAATTTAAAAAGAAAAAAAAAAGAAACTTGAGCCTGTGTGGCTTGAAAAGGGCTCACTAGCAGAAATCCCACAAAACAGCTACCATCTCACCATGTGATTACATAAACCTCAATTGTGTCTGTCAGATGAAGGTCCTATTCCCACAGGCCCTCCACCCTCATCCCCACTATTTCCAAGCTCCTGCTCAAGGACAGCATCCCTGGTTAGGGAGGAAGATCAGGTTGCCTGGTCCCAGGAAGACAGCAGGTCAGTGGGAGATGATGATGGAGGGAGAGAGCTATCAGACCCCAAGAGCCCTTAAGGATGAGGACTGAGGGTTGGACCAGGACTCAAGCCCTCAATCAGTCCTTCCCTGGCTGAAGATGAGAAAGGAGACTCCCTGCTCCAGGAATGGAAACACCAAGCCTACTTCAAGACTAGAAGTAGTCCTGGGTTAGGGGCTGCTGGCCAGGCCCCCTGGATATCCCTAAAGCTTGACTCTCCTGAAGACAGCCAACAGTTTTGCTACTCAGCCACTTGTCACTTTCCTCTAAGGATGTTTCCACACTTTCTATAAAGCTCCCTGGGGATACAGTCACACTTCCATTTCCTAGAGGCATTCTACTCTTTTTGCAAACCCACCTGGGGTATTTCTATGGTTGTTGCACCTCTTCCAATCCCTGGGTATATTTTTCACACTTGCCACAGAATCACCTAAGCTCTACACCCAGAGAGTATGTATATATTTGCAGACCCCACAGTGGCCTCCAGAAGGAAGTGGTGCCTGGGTGTCAGCCTCCCTGGTGGTAGATTTTCAGGGATTACGAAAGGTTGGGCCACCCTCAGTCAGTGCCCGCCCAGCACAAGCCACATATCCCAGCCCATTTGTAGCCACAGGGAGTTAGTGACTCAGTTACCAAAAATTCAGAGAGTTTGACCCCTCCTGAAGGAAGGGAAAGACTGGGGCCTTGATGAGGCACACCCTCTTTCCAAGGACCTACTGCTTCATCGAGAAAATGGAAATAAAGTGAACAGGTGTTTCAGAAACCATGATATTCACCCAGCCCATTTTATAAGCTGAGGATCAGAGGACATAAGTCCGTCCAAAGACACACAGCTAGATGGTGGCAGAACAGGTCTAGCACCAGGTCACTGAGCCTTCGGTCCAAAGTGTACACAGTCAGGAACCCCTCAGTAAACAGTCCCCAAAATATAACAATGCAGGGGAGACGGGGGAAGTCAGACAGGAGTCAGATTTTGATCAAGTTGCTGCCCCTCTCAGGGGGCCCTCTGTCCAGCTATAAAAGGGTCTGAGGTTCCTGGCACTGAGATTCATCCTGCATTTACCAGAGCACCCAGAGTCTGCTCCAGGCCTCTTCAAATTACAAACAGATTGAGGTAAGGAAGGCTTAGGGCTGGGAAAGCTCCCTGCCCGAGGTCACACAGCAAGTCAGTGACAGAGCCAGAAGTGACAACCTCACCAGCCAGCCAGTGCCCGCCCCCTCTCATGACCACAGAGGGAGGCTCCCAGAATTTTTCTTTCCCAGCCCTGCCAACTTCCTGGTTCTCACATTCCCAGTTCTGCTCCTGGGAGAACGATTCCCTTTAATAACTGCAACAGCTGTGCCCGGAATAACACTTGATCCCCAAGCCACCTCTACCCCAGCCCATCTGTGAGCAGAGTCTAGGCTGAGATAGGACTCTTGGTCCAACCCATAGGCCCATCTACTTGGAAAGTCAGAGGCTCTCCTGCTGGGTCTCCGGTGCTTCTCTGTGAGCAGAGACAGGGGAGCACACGCTTTGTAATCACCAGCACTAGTCCAGGTCAATCCTTTCTAGCTGGCAGCTCTGGGGGTGCAAGGTGAAAGTGATAGTTGCTCAGTTGTGTCCAACTCTTTGTGACTTCATGGACTGCAGCCTGCCAGGCTCCTCTGTCCATGGAATTCTCCAGACAATAATTCTGGAGTGGGTGGTCATTTCCTTCTCCAGGGGATCTTCCCGACCCCAGGGATCGAACTCTGGTCTCCTGCACTGCAGACAGATTCTTTACCATCTGAGCCACCAGGGTGGGAGGTGAAGGACAGCCAAACAGAGGGAACTCTCATCTCCACCCCATCCCAACACTGGCCCAGGAGACACCCTGATGCAGCCATTGACTCACCTTTCTGTGGCCAAAACAGCTGGGAGGCAGTGATTTTCTGGGTTCCAGAACTCTGAGGTACAGAATGAGGATGGGGGCCTCAAAAGGGGACCCAGTCTCCAGAGACCTCCTGGGAAAAGATCCAGGAGTGAGGAAACCTGGGAGCATTATCAAATTTGGATGGGGCTTAGCCCAAGTGGTTGGATGGCATCACCGACTCATGAGTTTGAGTTGGTGATGGACAGGGAGGCCTGGCGTGCTGCAGTCCATGGGGTTGCAAAGAGTCCAACGCAACTGAGCGACTGAACTGAACTAACCCAAGTAGAGTCTTAAGTGCAAGGAGGATGTGTAACTTGTTATTTGTAATAAGCTTCTACTAGGTATGTGCCAGTGGCTAATGCATCCACCACTCACTAGGGAGGCATGACTCTAACTAGCTGCACGACCTTGAGTAAGCCACTTCCCCTCTCAGGGCCTCGGTTTCTCCTTCCATGAAATGGGCTCTAAGACCCCTAGTTCGGGGGCTGGGAACGACGTCAGCTAAGGCGCTGCACACACTTCAGGGATTAGGAGAATGTTATTATGTTAGTCCCAGGGGCCCAGAGCCTGGAGCCAGAGGGAGGAGATTGCACCACTACCTGGCGTTGCCCCAGCGATCTAGAGTTCGAGCTTCAGGGGCTCCTGAACTTGTGACAACCCCCTTTCCCTATCTAGACCCAGTAGCGCCTTCGGAACCTCTCTCAAGTCTCTTCGAACCTCTAAGGTCTCGAGGACAAAGTAGAAGATCAGAGGTTTGACCTCAGCTCCTGGGTTAGCCCAGGAAACAAGAGGGCCCTCTGGTCCCGCTGCCTTCAGCGTCCCTCACTCTTGGGCCCAGTTCCGACCCAGCGTCCAACGGGTCACCGGAGGACAAGCGACCCGAGGCAG
>NW_011494924.1:1548490-1569283 GCF_000754665.1 Bison bison bison | reverse complement strand
ATATGCAAATAGAGAGACGTCACGGTCTACCGGGCTGGGGCAGCCAATCCGGAGCCCAGAATGCAGCCCCGGCAGCCGCCCGCGGAGACTGACAAAGACCCGGGAACTGGGGGCGCGGGGCGTGTCCCGAGGCTCCAGGAGCCCCCCAGGCCAAAACCGGTCGGAACTCACCTGGGAACTGGGGGCGGTGCGGCGGGCCCAGGTGGCGCTGAGGTAGTTATGAGGCGGAGTGTCCCGGAATCGGCGGCGGATCACAGGCCCGGCAGCATCGCGGGGGCTGGGTTGGGAGCGCGTCGGACTCTCAGAGTGACTGCGCTCGTGCGCGGGGCTTTGAGTCTACAGCCGCGGCTGCTGGACTCAAGGCACAAATTGGAACGTTCAAACAGCTGATTGTGACGTCACAAAGGGGCCCGCCCGCCTCGCGTCACCGCCCGGCCAAGCGGCGGCCAATCCCAGGCTGCGGATCCCCCCTCCCCACCTCCTCCGCGGCTAGCCGGCTAGTGGCTCCCTCGCGGGGATCCCAGACTCCCAGGCTAGGGAAGTGGAGGCCTGGAGAAACAACTGCTGGAAGCTTGGAGCGCCCTGCCTCTGGGCGACCCACGGAGCTCTCTAAGAGCGGGGTTCCCACTCGTTCCTACGAGACCCCCATCTTTCTGCACACCCTCCGCATCTGTCAGCTCCCTCACCTCCCGCCGCCTCTCTTGTCCTGCATCTTTACACTCAAGTCCCTCAGTCTGTACACTTTTCTCAACTCCACACCACGTTCGTGCACCCCAGCCTCTTCACCACCCGTCTCCCGGCTCTGCCTTTGTTGTCTCCCTTTCTTTCCCGTACACGCTCGCTGCTTTCCCACTCCTTTTTTTCCTCTGCTGGGCAAGCTTAACAGGTGGGGGACAACCCTCTTCCTTGGTTCCAGGGGATCGCAGGAAGTATAGACGAATTGGTTAGGCTGACAGGAAAATTTTACCGGTAGAACTTGGAGAGGAATTGTTTTGGGCTAAATAAACATTGACCTAAAGAGTACTCTGCACTGGATCGTTTACACACTTGTGCGTGTGTGTGCTCAATCGTGTTCGACTCTTTTTGACCCCACGGGCTGTGGCCTGCCAGGCTCCTCTGTCCATGGGATTTCCCAGGCAAGAATACTGGAGTGGGTTGCCATTTCCTTCTCCAGGGGACTTCCAGATGGAACTTGCCTCTCCTGCATTGGCAGGCAGATTCTTTACCCCTGGCTACCTGGGAAGCCCTAACACACCTCATTTAATCCATATTGCTACTGGGGCTGGACAGAAAAGTGAGAGACAGGGATTGATTGATTATTAAACCCGATGTACACACGGAGAAACTGAGATAGATCTCATGGCAACCCACTCAGTGTTTTCTTGCCTGGAGAATTCCATGGACAGAGGAGCCTGGCAAGCTATAGTCCGTGAGGTTGCAGAGAGTGGGACCCAACTGGGTGACTAAACACCACCACCACCACACAGGGAAACAGATAGATCTCATGGTTAGTATATAGATTCATACTCAGTAATGCATTCAACAGCAACTATTGCCGCTGCCAGACCATTAGCTGACATTTTTGAGCACTTACTGAGTGCCAGGCATTGTGCCATACTGCTGTATATGTGTGTTTATTCTTCACAACAACCAAAAAGGTATGTGTTATCCCCATTTTCAAGTTGAGGAATCAGGGTCACACAGTTATAGTAAATGGGAAAGCCAGGATTTGAACACATAGTTCCTGGCTCCAACACTCTCCGTGCTCTACAAGCACCAGATAATCAAAGCCCGGGGGTGCTTCAGCCTCCGCTAGGAGACCTGGGCTTCGTCCTTTCCCCAAACTTGCTGTGTGACCTCAACAAGTCATGTCATCTCTCTGGGCCTCAATTTTCATATCTGTTGAAACATCCAAGTTATCTTTTAGAGATTCTTTCAAAGTCATCACCCTCAGGATTCTTCCAGTCCCATATTCTAGGCCCCCATCATTCCCAGTGGCCTGAGAAGAGGCTGGAAAGACCACAAGTACACATCCTCAGCATCTCCAGAGGTTGTGCATCCTCTCTCAGTAGAGCAGGGCTGGTGGAGATGAATCTGAGCACTGCCCATCTGTCTCATTGGGAGGGGGGGTTGCGGGGGAAGGGAACTAGGCCAGAGCTTCTGCCCTGCTGATAAAATCCTGTCCCGGCCTAATCTGAAACCCCAGAGGGACTCCTCAATCCTAGCAACTAGCAGAAGGAACCGGGAAACAATGCCCAGTGGCTTGGGGAAGAGGGGTAGGAGTGAGGGAGCAGCGCTTTGGCCCTTGGAGTGATATCCCCAAACCATCCTCATTCTTTGCAACCCTGAGCCTCTCCCCATCACATCTGCTTCCTACTAACCTCATACCCTCTCTTCACCTTTTGCTGACTTAAACTGGATAATCCCTAATACGCCTCTCTTGTCACATCATTTGCCTGAACTAAAACCTCCTGTGGCTCCCACAGTACCACGCCCCTTAACATGGCATTTGTACCTGCCATGATCCAGCCCCAGTGCTCTCACTTTATTCCTCACTTACATCCACCTTGTCCTACGCTTAGACTCCTATCGTCTCTTCATTCTCCCACACCCATACTTTTGCTCAAGCTTTCTCCTGGAATTCTCTGTTCAGGCTTTTCTGAATTCAGAGTTTTTCTGTCTTCAGGATTCTACTCACTCCTTCTTCCTCTAGGTCACCTTTCCTGTCCCTATCCAGGTGTCCAGAACTACCTTGATGGACAGTACAATCATTTATTTGTTCAATAAACAGTAAGTGATGAAGACTAATTGTGTATATGTATTTTCCCAAGTAGACTGTGGGCCTCCCAAGGGCAGGATCTTTGTCTATATACTTCACTCAGCCTGTGCTGGACCTGGCATAGAGTAGACCCAACCAAAGGTTCAATAGTTAAAGGTTGGAGAATGGGGGATAGATTAGGAATTTGGGATTAAAATATACACGCTACTATATATAAGACAACCAACAAGGACCTACTGTATAGCACAGGGAACTATACTCAACATCTTGTAAAAACTTATAATAGGAGAGAATGTAAAAAAAGAATATAGATGTGTATGTATAACTGAATAACTTTGCTGTATACCTGAAACTAACACAACATTGTAAAAAATATATTTCAATTAAAAAATTTAAAGGCTCAGCTCAAGAGAAATGATTGGTATGAGAAGACTCCTATACCTGGACCCTTAACCCTGGTACAGGAAGCATTCTATTGGGCACAGGATTATGGTCCCCCAAGCCCAGGGAAAGGGTTTCTTGTCATACACTCTGGTCCCCTAAATGGCCTGGATTCTGTTCCCAATCTTAAAAACCCTGTGTACAGGCAGATAGGCCAGATCTCAGCCTTACATTTCTCATGAGTCAAAGGTACCATGAAAGTGGGGTGGCTGAGCCTAGCAGAATCCGCTCCTGAAACCCCTGGGACCCATCCTTCTCTACTGCAGAGATTTACTGTTAGGACTGGAGAAGACCTCAGAGCTCAGCTCATCCCCAGATTTTCATTTTATAGGTGGAGAAACTAAGGCACCCTGAGACACAGAGATTAAGTTACTTGTTTAGAACTATAAAGCAACAGAGTCATCTACTGACCTTGGTTGGCGCTGGAGTGGGCTTAGTATTCTGGGACCCTGGCCTGGCCTGGACATCATGTTGAAGGTAATCCTGGAATCTCATTTCCAATCAGAAATAAGGTGCCACTCCTGTACACACACATACACACGGACATCTATGTGTCTACATGAAGGCATCCATGTACAAACACACACGTGCACATGAGCTCACATTTGCAGAGTTAACAGATGCTCACGCCCTTCTAATCCTTGCCCAGATGTAAGCACCTGCCGAATATTTCTTTTTTGGCGGCAGGGCACATGGGATCTTAGTTTCCCAACCAGAGATCAAACTCGTGTCCCCTGCACTGGAAGCACAGAGTCTTAACCCCTGGACCACCAGGGAAGTCCCAAAACTAGCCCAGTTTTACAGGCTCCAGGGTTGGAGGTCAAGAGGCCTCTCTTCTATCTGGGCCTTGGGCTTGCCTTTGCTGAACTCTGGGGGCTCCCTAATGGCGTGGGGTTCCCCCACATCAAAGGGCAGAGATGTGTCAGCCTGGGTGTATCCCTCATGGGATCTTGCATGTGCTTAAAGTTATGAGCCCACTGAAGAACTAACTCACCACTGCCCTCTCTCTTCCCCTCTGAGATAGGGGGCAAGGCTGAGACAAGCCTGGTGGGCAGTTTGGAATCTGATGAAACCAGCAGGTCCTGATCACTCTAGAAACACAACCCCCTACCCCGAACTAGCCCTAGATTTACAGAGTTAAACAAACCATATTAATGACGACACTCTTAGGACCTCTATGTGCCAGGTATTATTCTAAATCCTTGCTTATGTGTGTGCTAAGTTGATTCAGTTGTGTCTATTTGCGACCCTATGGACTGTAACCCTCCAGGTTCCTCTGTCCATGGGATTCTCCAGGCAAGCATATTGGAGTGGGTTGCCATGCCCTCCTCCAGGGGATCTGCTCGACCTAGGATGGAATCCGTGTCCCTTATGTCCCCTGCATTGGCAAGCAGGTTCTTTACCACTAGCGCCACCTGGAAAGCCCATTCTACATCCTTACCTGTGTTGATAACTCCTTTAATCTCCACAACCCCCTAATATAGATAAAATTTATTCTTCTTATTTTACTGGTGAAAAAACTGAGACAGAGAAAGAAATGTAACTGGTAAAGCCAGCTAAGGCAAACATAATCCCCATATTCCCCCAAAAGACTGACCTATACCTTAACCAAGGGGCATGTCCCTAGAACCTATACTCAAAAAACTTTGTTGTTCAACCAAGAGATGTTTGAATTGGGGGTAACTGTGATATGTGTGTGTGTGTGTGTGTGTGTACACCATGGAAAAAACCTTGGCCTGATTGTCAGTAAATCCAGATTTCAATCCTGGTTCTATCCTAGGTTCATTGTCCAAGTCACTTTCTTTGTCTGGGCCTCAGTTTTCTCATCTGCAAAACGGCTGGCTCCATATTCTATGTGCTTATATGTTCGATAATAAATAGCATACAACTATAAAAGCTGTGTGTGAAAAAATGTACAGTATTTTTTAAAAAATCATTTTTTTGAGTAGCAGACCCTCCTATGTGGGCCTTGAAGGAGCAAACTGCCATGTTGTGAAGATGGCCACATGGCAAGGACCCAAGAGGGACTTCTGGAAGCTGAGAGTGGTCCCTGCCCAAAAGACTAAGAAAACGGAAATCTTAGTGGTACGGCAGCAAGAAAACGAATTCTGCCCATAACCTGAGGGAGCCTAGGGCCAAACTTTCCCTATTTGGGTCTCCAGATGAGAACATGGGCTTGATTTCAGCCTTGTGAGTGTGTTGAACAGTTTTCTGCATGAAAATTAAGAAGCGGCTTGAGTTATTCATCTTACTCTAGTACATTTTGTCTTATTGCAAATATTTTCTTTTACTAAAGTCATATAGTTGAAATTGAGTAATTTGCATATGTGGGGTGCAAATCCAGGGTATATATCTCAGCCAAAAGACACTTCCTCCAATAAGTTCTCCAAGCTGTCTTTGAAAAGAATTAACCTCTCACTCCTCAGAGCCTCCAAAACAAACACATTGTCTGCCTGTCTCTTAGAGCACTGAACACTTTGAATTCACCACATACTCAGGAATGCCTAGTTTCTTTCCAGGAGATATCTAACCTTTTCTATACTGGAGAATCTCTTTCAGTTTAACATGCTAAGTTGTATCAGTCGTGTCCGACTCTTTGCTACCCTATGGGCTGAAGCCCACCAGGCTCCTTTATCCATAGCATTTTCCAGGCAAGAATACTGAAGTGGGTTCCCACGCCCTTCTTCCCCCCCCCCCTTAATTTGTCCACACTTTATTCTCTTTTTTTGTTTGTTTGTTTTACAAGATAATTTTGCCTTGTTTTGGAGATTAAATTACAGTGCAGTGCACAAGTCATAAACGTAGGGTTCAATAAATTTTGACAGATGGATACATTCGTGTAACTCACTGTAAGAAACTGTTCCCGTAGGTCCCTTACAAGTCTACATTTCCTTTTTTTTAAGTTTCACATATTTATTACTGAGCCTCATAGACTGCTAGTGAAGAAACAGGAAACATCAGGAGCCAAGCATTCCATCTCCCCCATAAGCTGTTCAGACAGTAGTGATGTTGTCACTGTGACTTGGTTGGTTAATATACAAGTGATCTTAACACACAGCATGTGTGCCACTTTATATAGGAGGCTTCTTATAGACCCAGCTTGGTTCTTCTCCAGTGTCTTCTCTTGGAGTTGTACCTGATTTTATTACCAGTTTTCATTCGAATCCATTGAGGAATGGGACAATTCTGCTTTTGTTTCTTGGCTTGGAATCACTTGATCCTGAAAGTCTTGTGAGAAGATCCATGCCCTTTTCCAGGGGATCTTCCCAACCCAGAGATCGAATCCATGTATCTTATGCTCCCGCATTGGCAGGCAGGTCCTTTACCACTTGCGTCACCCGGGAAGCCCCTTCAGTGTAAACAGAAACATAATCAAAGACTTTAAAATGCAGGGAGATAAGGGCTGTGAAAGTCATTCAGTTGTGCCTGACCGTTTGTGACCCCATGGACTATATAGTCCGTGGAATTCTCCAGGCCAGAATACTGGAGTGGGTAGCCCTTCCCTTCTCCAGGGGATCTTCCCAACCCAGGAATTGAACCCAGGTCTCCCACATTACAGGGGGATTCTTTACCAGCTGAGCCACAGGGGAGTCCCAAGAGGCAAGGATAGTGATTAGAACAAAGAAGTAGGGGAATCCAGGGGGAAAAAAAGGATACACAGAAGCCTTCCTGGAAAAGAGGACATCTGAGATGGGCTTTGAAGGATGAGTAGAAGTTGACCTTGGGGTTGAATGGTCAGGAATATGATTCAAATCAGGAGCCCTCTAGAACTTCCCTGGTCGTCCAGTGGTTAAGACTCTATGTTCTCAATGCAGGGGGCTCAGGTTTGATCCTTGGTCAGGGAACTAAATCCCACATGCTACAACAAAAGATCCTGCATGCCTCAAGGAAGATAGAAGATCCTACATGCTGCAACTTAAGATATGGCACTGCCAAATAAATAAGTGTTAAATATATATATGTATATATTAGGAGCCCTACACCCCTGTCTTGGCTCTGCTTCTGACTTGCTTTGGGTGATTCTCTGTCCTTCAGTGGGCCTCTGTTTCTCTGTCTGCACAATAGGGGCATGACAGGGAATTCCTTTGGGGCTTCCCCAGTGGCTCCGTGGTAAAGAATCCACCTCTAATGCAAGAGGTGCAGGAGACACGGGTTCGATCCTTGGGTCGAAAAGATTCCTCTGGAGGAGGGCATGGCAACCCAGTCCAGTATGCTTGCCTGAAGAAGCCCTTGGACAGAGGAGCCTGGTGGGTTACAGTCCATAGGGTCGCAAAGAGTCAGACATGACTGAGCGATCAAGCACATAGCACAAGGCCTGTAGTCGGTGAAGAGTAGAACTGCTCTATTTGAAGGGAAAGTTTAAGGGCCTAGAGTCGCTGCCTGCTATTCCTCTCTCCTCACGACTAAAGCCACTTGGCACACACACACACACACACACACAGGGAATTCCTTTGCCTGCTCACTTCTTTTCTGCCTGTTGCTTTCTAAGGAGAGTTTTTGTCTTGTCTGACCACTTTCCAGGTTTTTAAGGTAGAGAACAGGAATAACAGGGAGACAGAAATAGGACAGAGAAGTGACAGGAAAGAAGGAAGGAAAGAAAAAAGCAAGACTTGTGGAAAAGGGCCTAGGGGGACAGTTTCTGATGGGAAATGACAGATTTGGTAAGTGAGCAACACTGAGAGGCTGCAGTGGGGCTTGGGAGGACTGGAGAGAACAAAGGAGATTCTAAAGAGTGTTGACAAGGGGTGGAGACCCTTTGATGTCTCTTGAGAGTTACAGATAAATATTTGAGTCATTTTAAAATTGCTCTTGGGAGCTGGACTATTGTTCTTGGATTTACTACATTTTTATCCATTTTTGAATAGGTTAAAATGGACATGATTTGAAATCTCAGAGAACAAAGGGTAAAAGTTTCCCTCCTATTTTTTGCCTTTAGGACCCTCCAATCAACTTCTAGTCCCTAGGGGGGACTGCTGTCACCAGCTTCTTGTGTGAACTATCAGAAATAATCTCTGCGTGCACAAGCACGCATACGTAGGTATGATCCCCCTGTTTTGAACACAAATGATAGTGTACTATGCACACTTTTCTGAAATTTGCTTTTTTTTTTTTTAATTTAACAATACAAGTTGAACAGTCCCTGGCAGTATATACAGAGCTGCCTAATACTTTAACAGTCACATAGTATTTCATTGTCTCATATTAAGGATGGATTGAAGTTTATTCAGATAGTCCCCTATATTTAAACCTTTAGTTTGTTTGCAACAATTTGCCCTTCATACTGCAGTTCTTGAACGTGATGTTAAAGGTGCTAAGCCTGAGCCACTTGGAACCCTCGGATTTATTTGGATACTGGGAGCTTTTAGACTCAATGATGTTTTTGACAGGTTCTGATCCATCCTCTGGATCAAGCTCTTCCTACTGCCTTTTCCCTCGGTTCTGCCCACCCTGTTGTTGGGGCCCAGAGTGGTAGCTTCAGCCCTTCACCATGGCCTGCTCTCTGAAGTCCTCAGAACTCTTCCTGCATCTTAAAAATCATCCAGGCCAACTCTTGATTCCAGCCAAGAGTCTCCTGCCAGGAGCTGTGGGCAGAAAAGCCAGAGGTCGAGGCTCTGCGCAAGTGCTCAGTCACTCAGTCGTGACTGACACTCTATGATGCTCTGAACTGTAGCCTACTAGCCTCCTCTGTCCATGGGATTTCCCAGGAAAGAATACTGGAGTGGGTTGCCATTTCCTCCTGCTCAGGGATTGAACCCCACATCTCTTGTGTTTCCTGCATTGGCAGGTGGGTTCTTTACCACTGAGCCCAACACCTGGGAAGCCCAGAGGCTCTGAGTGGAGTGTAAATACTTGTTGATCTATTCCTAGACTTTCCTGGGGCCTCCCTGCTTATTCTTCATTGCTAGTTGGTTTTCTGTTTCTTCATTGCTAGTTGGTAGGACTTTGCCCTACCTTTCTGCCAGAGGAATTCACTAGGGTCTACTCTAAGATCCTGTGGCAGGACCTTACCTATGAACCTTAAAAAAAAGTACCTTCTTGAAGGAGAAGAAATCCTTCTACCTGTAATAGAATTGCATGGAATGGTTATTTAGAGACCATCTAGTGCCACAAATTTACAAATATGGGAACTGAAGTCTGGATGAGAGGGTAGGACTAGCCCAGGGAACAGAATATGTGAGCAAGAGGGACAAAAGAAGAACTTGAGGCTTCTACTTCCAGGTCTAACCTCTTCACCCTCTCCTCCTAGAGTTCAGACTCAGTTCATCTTTATTCTCTCAAAATGTAGGACTTCCCTGGGGGTTCAGTGGTTGGGAATCTGCCTGCCAATGCAGGGGACATGGGTTCGATCCCTGGTCCAGGAAGATCCCACATGCCACAAGGCAGCTAAGCCTGTGGGCCACACTACTGAAGCCTGCACACCCTAGAGCCTGCGCTCTGCAACAAGAGAAGCCGCGGCAGTGAGAAGCCCACACACTGCAACTAGATAATCCCCTACTCACTGCAACTAGAGAAAGCCTGTGCACAGCAACAAAGACCCAGCACAGGCAAAAATAAGTAAAATTAAATGTTTAAAAAACATATCATGCTTTACAGAAGAAACCAGAAGCAAAAGAGTACATGCCATAGGATTCCATTATAAGCATATCTAGAACAGGCAAAAGTAACACATACTGACAGGAAGCAGATCCATAGCTTCCTAGGGATGGGCGGATGGACTGACTACAAAGGGAGTGAGGGAACTTTCTAGAGTGGTAGAAGTGTTCTCTTTTGATTGTGGGATGGTAGGGTATATATATTTGTCAAAATTGATTATACCTCAAAAAAGTGATTTAAAAGAAAAAAAAAAGGCAGCATTGAAATATATTTACTCAATTTAGTTAAGAAAATACAACGTGACCACTGACCTACATGCACAGTCAGCTTGCACCAGCTCCTCTGACTTTAGCCGTTCATAACTCCCAGGTCAGATGTTTGCATCTCTGAGATGAAGTCGTCACAGATTTTGGTCAGAACATCATTTCCTTTAGACTTTTGTTCACTGTGTCATGACCGCGGCTCCTGACTTGGATGGGATTACAAAGCTGGTGATTAATACCTCTTTGCTGTTTATCCAGGTGCTGTGTTAACTTGCTAGGTTGGATTTTTCTTGCAGGGACTATCAAAGCTTTTTAATTTGTGCCCTTTAAAAAAGAAAAAAAAAAAGCATTTGTA
Organism: Bison bison bison; assembly: GCF_000754665.1. NCBI lineage: Eukaryota > Metazoa > Chordata > Mammalia > Artiodactyla > Bovidae > Bison > Bison bison. The sequence continues at coordinate 1,558,851 of NW_011494924.1, read as the reverse complement.
CGAGAAATAATAACCATGGCTAACATTGCTTGCTCGCTTTCTCTGTTCCAGGAGATGTTCTAAAGGTTTTGCATGTAACATCTCAATATAGATTCACCACTGTCCTTTGAAGAAGCTCCTTTTGTCGTCCCCATCTTACAGGTTTGGGAACTCAGGCATGGAGACTTTGAGTTATCTGTCCGAGGTTTCACAGAAAACTCCCCCCTACAGTGGAGCCTGGCAGGCTGCAGTCCACAGGGTCACACAGAGTCAGCCACGACTAAAGCAACTTAGCACGCATGCACAATGACAGATGGATATGAACCCTATCAGCCTGACTCCAGAGTCCATATAGCTCTTAAGTGCTATATGGTAATGCTATACAGCATTACCTAAAAAGTGACCTAAGAGTGACAGCAAAGCCCTTGCCTCAGGATCCCTTCCTCACTACTGCCAGAAATTCCACCATTGACTGGGTCCTCCCTCACAGTTAAGCATTGCCTTTTTTTTTTTTTTTTTTAATCTTTTGGCCATGCCTTGTGGCATGTGGGATCTTGGTCCCCTTACCAGGGATCGAACTTGTGGCCCCTGCATTGGTAGCCTGGAGTCTTAACCACTGGACCACCAGGGAAGTTCCCAAGCCTTGCCCTCTCTAGATGCCTCCTAAAATGCAACTAGTTGAGAGAAAGGGAGCACTCAATCCCTACTCATTTAGTCAAATGGGTTTTCCAGATGCCTTCTCTCCACTGAGCGTTCTGAGAAAAACACAGATTGGGAGGTGGGGAGAAGGGTGACGCGGCATTGAAGGGGACACCAGAGAGGTAAGATGCTAGAGCCAGATGTCCCAAGTTTCCTGGGCTGACCCTGCTCAACCTCACATCAATGAGACCCTCACATCTGAAGACCAGAGACTCCCAGACACTGGAGACAGGGATCCATGTAGGTAATGACAGGAGAAGCTCTCTAGAATGATGCTGGGTGTAACCTGGGTGCCCCAAGCTGAGCCAGGGTGTCCTTGGGGAAGGCAGGTGGGACAAATCGCGTGAGGTGAATCCTTCTCCTTTGCCTGGGAGTGTGGGTAGTTGCATTCTATCCACCTGAAGTCTATTTTTAAAAAATATTTATTTATTTGTCTCTTCATTCCAGTACGTGAGCTTAGTTGCCCCACGGCATGTGGGATCCTAGTTCCCCTATCAGGGATCGAACCTGCATCTCCTGCATTGGCAGACAGATTCCTAGCCAATAGACCACCAGGAAAATATCCTGAAGTCTATTTTTAAAAATTAAAATGTATTTAAGGACTTCCCTGGTAATCCAGTGGTTAAGACTCCATGTTTCCACTGCAGAAGGTGCAGGTTCTGTGCCTAATCAGGAAACTAGGGTCCCATATGCCACATGGTGAAGTCAGAAAATAAAAAAAGTTTTGAATTAAAATGTATCTTAAATGATGCAGCAATTTATATAAAGTATTATATAAAACACAAGCAGACTTTGTAATTTTTTAAAAAGTATAAAAAACAAAAACAAAATAAAGTCAAGGCTACCCTTGACCGCCCCTCGAACCATCCCAGAGAGCTTCCGCTACTGCTCCTGATTTGGAGTTTTCCTTGTTTCTACACAACACATGTATGTACACACAGGAAGTGCATTGTGTCAAAGGGCCTGTTTTGCTTCTAGTTTTAGAAGAACTATGCTTTAAAAAACTTTATGAACTGACAATTACAGGGACAGAGATCAAAATTCCAAAGGTTCAATAGGGAAAACAGTGAAAAGTGGGTGTCCCTCTCTTCTCTGTTCCCAATTGTCTCTTTACTCCCTAAAGGCAACCAGCAATTCTAGCTTCTTGTAATTCCTTCCAGAGATAGTCTAGCATTTAAAACTCAATGTGTAAATACATATATGTATTTTCCAAATAAAGAAAGACTCTTCTGCACCTTGTTTTTCTTCATTTTATAGTATATTTTTCAGGCTTTTTTTTTTTTTTATCAGTATGGAAAATAGCCTCCTTCTTTTTCACACATACATGGTATCCCATTATATTTATGCACAATATTTATCCAGTCCCCTATGGAAAGAAAAGTTGTTTCTAATATTTTATTACAAACAATGCTGCAATTAAATATTTTATACATTATTTTGCATATTTATTTGTAAGATGAATGCCTATTAGTGGGGATTAGTCAGCTGAGGTTATTTTAAAATTTTAAATAGTATTTTAAAAGTTGATAGAAACTGCCAAATAGCCTTCAGGACATACCAATTTATACTGCTTATGAGTTTGTTTGTTCCTTTGTTAGTATGTCATATGATATACTCTGTCCTGCAGACTCACATTTTTCACTCAGTAATATGACACTGGAGTTCTACTTATGTCAATATGCATAGATGTTCCTCATTAAAAACAAAGACCATCTTACAGTTTCCCACTGCTATGGCTGTGGAAAGTTTATTTAGTTGAACACATATTGATGGACATTTGGTTGGGTTTCAATTTTTTGCTTCCACGAACAATGCTGCAGTAACTCCTCTTGTATTAATCTGAATAGAATAGATTCAGAGAAGTAAATTGCAAGATTGATAGTTATACATACTTAAAATTTCAGTAGACGCTTTTAAGTTGCTCTTCCAAAATGTTGCGGCAGTTTAGACTTCCTCTAACAGTGCATGAGAACTTTGTGTGTGCTCCCTCAGTTGTGTCCGACTCTTTGTGACCCCTTGGACTGTAGCCCACCAGGCTCCTCTGACCGTGGAATTTTCCAAGCAAAAATACTGGAGTGGGTTGCCATTTCTTACTCCAGGGGATCTTCCTGACCCAGGGATCGAACCCATGTCTCTGGCATCTCCTGAACTGGTAGGCAGATTCTTTACCACTGCGCCACCTGCTCTTGAACCTGCCCATGTACTTTCTCCTGGAACAAAGCTCAAAGTATGGGTTATCACTGGGATCATCCAGACCCTGAGCCCTACTCTGCAGAATCTGAATGGGTAAGCCAAGTGTTGGGAAGAATAAACACAGAAAAGGGGCAGGGCTGTCCCCCACTAGCCAGATAGTCACCCAGGTAACACAACTCTCTCCAAAGGAAAGATTACTTTGGAAGTGGGAGAAACTGAGCTCCCCATCAATAGGGGTGTTTGAACGGAAGTTTCAACAAATGCCCTGAGCTTCTACTCTGTGTGAAGTCTCTTAGATGGGTGTCTTGAGCCGGAGATGAGTCAGACCATCTCTGCCCTCTCAGGGCTTGATACTCATGGAGAAAATAGACAAGTAAACAGACAGTGACATTTCTGTCTACTAACTATTGAGTTGGATTTCCTTTTTTGATAATATCTGGAACTTCCTGCTACACAGCACATGGGACTGCTGGAGATAAAAACAATAAACATCCTTTTAAATGCACAAATGGATCTGCAGCCATTTGGGTTTTAACAGACATTTGGGGGAGATGAAGGCTTTGACTTACATGAAGTTAAAGGTTGTAACTGAGATCCCTGATAAATCTAGGACACTTAAAGGGCTGTACCAACAGTGAAAATGCAGACTAGGGGAAAACAAGCAAATGTCTGAGTACAGAAGACAAAGAAGACAAAAAGGATACATGTCCTTAGCAAAGAAGACAAAAGGGATATAGGTCCCAACAAACTGGTCTTTGGATGAGGCAAAGACACTATCTTTAAGAATTTGAAATTGCATGCTTATCCTTGATGAAAATGAGGTGATGCATGTGGGGTTCATATTTACATACCTGCATATCTAGGGAACTCCAAGGCTAAGAAATTAACATTTAAGGAGATCTACTGAACTGAACTTCAAAAGTACCTCTCAGATTCCTAGCAGAAACTAATGCAAATCTTCTCCAGATCTCCTCCATGGACCCTCTTCCTCCCCCAACCATTGCAGGTTACACAGAATTCCTATATATAGAGCCCTTCCAAACAGCTAATAATCCACAAGGAAACAACTGCTAAAATATGCAAGGAAACAATCCAGCATGAATAAGGTTCAGTAGACATAGCAATATCAGTGCAGGAAGATGGCGGCCACCTTAGCAGCTGCTCAGGGAGAGGGGCCAGCACCAGTCTGGGGGCCCAAGGCCATTGCCTCTGACTGGGAAAACCAGGAAGTCTCCACAGGGATCCCTATCATGGCTGTGCAATTTGATGGGGACATGATTCTAGAAGCCAACTCCAGAACAACCACGGAGTCATACACCACCAACCAAGTGACTGACAAGCTGACCCTTATTCATGGTGGTATTTTCTGTTGCCACTCAGGCTCAGCAGCTGATCCTCAGGCAGAAGCCGATGCAGTCACTTATCAGCTTGGTTTGCACAGTGTTGAGCTGACTGAGCCTCCACTGGACACACGGCAGCCAGCCTCCTTAAGGAGATGTGTTACCAATACCGAGAAGATCTGATGGCAGGAATCATCACTGAGGGCTGGGACTCCCAAGAAGGGGGACAGGTGTCCTCGGTACCCATGGAGGGTATGATGGTAAGGTAGGCCTTCACCATCGGGGACTCCGGGAGCTCTTATATCTATGGCTATATTGAGGCTACCTACCGGGAAGGCATGACAAAGAATGTCTGCAATCCACTGCCAGTACTCTGTCTTTGGCCATGAAACAGGATGGTTCCAGCAGCAGAGTGATCCGCCTGGCAGCTATTGCAGAATCAGGGGTAGAATGGCAGGTTCTTCTGGGAGACGAGATTGTCCAATTCACTATTGCCACTTTAAAAGCTTTCTGAATCCTGGGGTTCTAATATACAATAGGAGATACCCCATACTGCTGCAAAATTCAATAAACAGCTTGTCACTGAGGAAAAAGAAAGATTCAGTAGACAAAATGCACAGAAGAAGACTCCTACGTACTTCAGATAACAGAATTATCAGATAGTGATCATTGAGTGCAGGTTAGAGGCAGCTGCTAAGTGCTTTGGAAGCATATTGAAAGAACAGATTCCTTGATGAAATCCAAGTCTTCACAGAGAAGGAGACTAAGAATAAGCCTTGAAGGATAAGTGGGACTTTGCCAAACAAGGACAGATGCTGTTGGGATGTAGAAAGTATAAGGTACCAAGGGCATGATCATTGATAATTAATTTTTTCTGATGCAAATAGGGCAGAAAAGTGAGGGATGAGGCAAGGGAGGTAGGTAGGGGGATAGATCATGTTGGCCCTTGTAAGCAGTCTTACAAGGAGACTTTGGTTTCTTTTTAATATTTATTTATTTTTATTTGGCTGTGCTGGGTCTTAGTTGTGGCATGTGGGATCTAGTTCCTTGAAAGAAAGTTAGTCGCTCAGTCGTGTCTGACTCTTTGCAACCCCATGGACTATATAACCCACCAGCCTCCTCTGTGCATGGAATTTTCCAGGCAAGAATACTGGAGTGGGTTGCCATTTCCTTCTCCAGGGATCTTCCTGATCCAGAGACTGAATCCAGGTCTCCTGAGTTGCAGGCAGATTCTTTACTGTTCAAATCACCAGGGAAACCCTAGTTCCTTGACCAGGGATCAAACCCGGGCCCCCTGAATTGGAGGAACAGAGTCTTAGCCACTAGACCATGAGGGAAGTCCCATGGCTTTGGTTCTAGATTGAAGTGTAGAATAGATTTAAGTGTAAAATAGATTTAAGTGTAAAAGAAAACCAGTGAAGGGTTTTAAGTGAGGGGTTAGTGATATTCACTTGTCCCTTCATTCATTCAGTTAATAAATGTCAGGCATGAAGAATGGCTGGAGGATGGAGGGTGGCAGCAGGTGACCAGTCAAGAGAGAACAGCAGCTACTTGTGTAGGTGAGAAATGCTGGTGGCTTAGATTAGAGTGGTGGTAATGAAGATAGAGAGAAGTAGGTAGATTTGACTGATATTTAGGTCAAAGCTTGAAAGTACATAAGGGATTGGAAAGTGCGAGGTATCGAGGCTTATTCCTAGGTTTCTGGCTGAGATACTGAAAGATTAATGCTGCCATTCATAGAGATAAGGAATTAAGGAGAAGAGTGAGTTGTTGGAAAGAAGACCATGAGCTCAGTTTTAGATACTTGGAGTTTAAAGTGACTTTGGGATATCCAGGTGGCAATGTCTAGGAGGTATTTTGATACAAAATGTCTGAATTGTCAACAAGAGAAATCTGGGCTGGAAATAAAGATCTGAGAGTTATCAACATGCAATTGGTAATTGAAGTCAGGGAAGTATAGGAGAGTTCTTTGGGAGGCTGAGTTCCATCTTCTGTTGTATTGGTTAAGATACAATTGGTATCTTACTTGGTTGATATCTATCTATATCTATACCTACCTATATCTATTTTACACTTAAATCTATTCTACACTTAAATCTAGAACCAATAAGATAAGATACCAATAATCTATTCTACACTTAAATCTAGAACCAATCTAGAATGTTGTTTTGATTACAAGTGACTAACGGGTGAACTCAAGCTAGATTAAATTAGAAAAGGAAATTGGTGAAATGTCCATCAATAATGGCTGCAGGGACTTCCCTTGTGGCTCAGTGGTTAAGAATCTGCCTGCCAGTGCAGGCGACACGGGTTCAATCCCTGATCCAGGATGATCCAACATACCATGGGGCTACTAAGTCCGTGCGCCACAACTACTGAGCCTGCCTGTCCTAGAGCCTTCGAGCTCCAACTACTAAAACCCATGTGCCTAGAGCCTGTGCTGCCCAATAAGAGAAGCCACCACAATGAGAAACCCACAGGCCACAGGGAAGAGTAGCCCCTGTTCACTGTACTTAGAGAAAGCCCACGCAGTAATGAAGACCCAGAGCAGCCAAAAGTAAATACATATTAAAAAAAAAAAAAAATTGCTGCAGGCAAGGATTGCTTCAGTGGCTCAAATAATGGAACTGAGATCCAGTCTTTTCTAATTTTTCCAAAGCACTTCCTAGAAATTAGGTTAATTCTTGACAGGCCCTCTCCTTCCCCATGTGATACTACTGGGGAAGGTCTCTGCCAGGACACCACGGTTACCTTGCATACAATCATTCATATAGGGCACACTAGCAAAAGTTTGAACAGCTTATCTAAGTCTTGGCAGAATGCCTAGTGACCCTTCCAGAACATGAAAGAGTGCAAGGCTTGTAAGGTAATGAGAGCGTCTTCCACTTGCCTCCCTGTCTCCCATGGGAGGCTGCCCTGAGAGTTTCCTTACTGCTTCCCAGGTTCTGATGAACTGTAGGACTTTCTTCCCTACCCTACTCAGAATGGCATTACAGAATATAAAACCTGCTAACTGTGCTCCAGAATTGGCTCCTCAGCAATAGGGTACCCTACACTCATGTTGCAATTGTTCAGCCTCTTTTGTTTCAGTGTCATCCTTCTTGGTGTGTAGAGCAAGGGTCATGGAAACCTGGCTTATTCTTCTTGCTGACTATGTAAGTAATAAACTGACTCGACTGAAAACTGGTTCATTGTATCTTGACCAGTAGAATCAGTCAGGCATTAGTCGTGGCCTTACCTTATTTTATCTTAAGCTACCAGCTGCTCCTGGGTCTGGGTGCTTCCAAGCTCAAACTTAGCAGAAAAGAAAAGGCCATTGTCCAAATGACTCAATGCAAGATTCCAGAACTGAGTCTTGTTGACTCTGATTGACCTGACTTGGGTCATGTACTCATGCCTGCACCAATTACTGTGGCTAGGGATGTGGGATGTATTGGTTAGTTAAAGCCATTTAGGGCCCATTCCCGAAAATGGGGGTGAGGTCAGTCTTACTCAGATCACATGGCTGAAAATTCAGGGTCCTGTTTGGAAAAGGAAAAGAAAGAATGGATTCTAGAAAGCAGTAAACAAAGCCCACTATACCCATCTTCTTTCCCAGAGCAGCAGTGTGTACTTGGGGGAAGGGCATGAAGGATCTGGATGCATAACTGGGGGAGGGATGGCTCCTTTAAGGAGTGAGAAAGATTCAGAGAGAAGAGGCTGGGGGAAGCAGAGTCAATTTTAGCCTTTGGAGGCCTAGTTTATAACTTGGTCTTCCTAACAGGATGACTTTTGCAATGGTGGATATTTGTGGTAGGGGACAGGAAGGAAACGGAGAGGTCTTGAGGTAGCAGGTACCAGAAATTTGTCCTCAGGGCACTATGTAAGACCAGATCTCTGGTTCCTTTTGGGCCTTTGTAATACTTGGGTCCAAGGGCTGAGGAGGGAACAGGTATGGATTTCCCAAGGGGCTTCACCAGAGACCGGGCCCAGGAACAAGAGGCAGCTAGTATAGGAAACAGATGTTGAGAACCCTGCTTTCTGGGCCCAGTATCACCACTAACTCGGTGTGCAACAGTTTGGTGAGTCATGAATTTCCTTGCCTGGCTGGTTACCATGTCACATAATGGCAGCTACTCATCAGGCAGCCAGGGAGGGGAAAAGCTTTCAGATGTGTTTGCTTGCCTATATATATATATGGGCTATTTGTTGTGGCTTGTGGACTTCTCTGTTGCAGTGCACACGCTCTAGAGCTAGAGGGCTCAGTAGTTGCCGCATACAGGCATGCCCCTTGGCATGTGGGATCTTAGTTCCCTGACCAGGGATCAAACCCACATCCCCTGCATTGGAAGGTGGATTCTTAACCGCTGGACTATTAGGGAAGTCCTCCTTCAATTTCGGTTGTGTTTAAAGATTTAGAGATTTTATCTACTCCTCAGTCTGAGAGTTTTTTGCTCTCAGTTTCTGTCTCAATTTTTTATTAATGAAAGTCTCAGACTTTTTTAAGAGCCAGGGTCTAAGTGCCAGGCATAAGAAATAGGGGAACTTGGGGAAATTTTGATCAATGCTACCTCTAAAATATCTCTTGAATCCACCCATTTCTGTCTACCATCCTGAGCCAAGCTACTGTCTGCATTCACCTGGTTAACTGTGGCAGCCTCCTCACTGGTCTCCCTGCTGCCACTCCTCACTCCCTCCATCCATTATTCACTCAGTAGCCAGATGGCTATTATTTTTAAAATCTAAACTGTGATCATGTTCCAACTTTCCTTGAACTCCTTAGTGGACTTTCCATTGCTCTTAGATGAAAAGTCCAATTCAGCATTATGCTCTACAAAGGCCATTTTTAAAATATTTATCTTTATTTATATTTAAATTTGGCTGTGCTGGGTCTTAGTTGAGGCTTGCAGGACCTTGGATCTTCACTGTGCATGAGGGACAGAATCTTTTAGTTGCAGCATGAAGGATCTTTAGTAGCAGCATATGAACTCTTAGTTGTGGCATATGGGACCTAGTTCCCTGATCAGGGATCAAACCTGGGCCCCCTGCATTGGGAGCTTGGAGTCTTAGCCACTGAACCACCAGGGAAGTCCCTAAAAAGGCCATTTGACTCTTACCTATTACTCCAGTCACTTTACTCCTACACTGGCTTCCCTCATTGCAAGCGCATTGTAACCTTAGTCCCCTCTTCTCCATACACACAACTCACCATTGCCAGTTCTTTACAGCAAGAGCTCCTTCTCATCCTTTAGGTCTCAGCTTAAATATCACCTCCTCAGACAGGCTTTCCTTAACGATCCAGTTCAGTCTATAGTATGTCCTCTGCTATTCATCATCATTGATCCAGATCTGTTGCCCTCATTAGTCTAATCATAACCTCTAATTATTTTATTTGTCTTAATGCTCTTATTCTGTATGACTTCCTGCTAGACTAAAAGCTCCAGCATGGGAGGGACACTGCCTATGTTTCTCAGCAGCATTATTAGTGGATTTGTTGTTGTTGTTGTTTAATCTCTCAGTCATGTCTGACTCTTTGTGATCCCATGGACTGAAGCCTGCCAGGCTTCTTGGTCCCATGGGACTTCCCAGGCAAGGACATTGGAATGGGTTGCCATTTCTTGCTTCAGGGGATCTTCCTGACCCAGAGATCAAACCAAATCTCCTGTAAGTCTCCTGCAATGCAGGCAGATTCTTTACTGCTGAGCCACTGGGGAAACCCTTATAGGTGGATATTTGCTCCTTTTCCCCCCTATCCAGCATCCAATCACCTTTTGTGTTGTTGAAGAAAAGTTGTGACCAACCTGGACAGCATATTAAAAAGCAGACATTACTTCGCCAACAAAGGTCCATCTAGTCAAAGCTATGGTTTTTCCAGTAGTCACAAATGAATGTGAGAGCTGGATTATAAAGAAAGCTGAGTGCTGAAGAATTGATGCTTTTGAACTGTGGTGTTGGAAAAGACTCTTGAGAGTCCCTTGGACAGCAAGGAGATCCAACCAGTCCATCATAAAGGAAATTAGTCCTGAATATTCATTGGAAGGACTGATGCTGAAGCTGAAACTCCAATACTTAAGGGGATGACAGAGGATGAGATGGTTGGATGACATCACTGACTCAATGGATATGAGTTTGAGTAAACTCTGGGAGGTGGCAGTGGACAGGGAAGAGTTG
>NW_011494924.1:1546765-1548297 GCF_000754665.1 Bison bison bison | reverse complement strand
CGACCCCATGGACTACAGCATGTCCTGTCTTTCACTATTTCCCATGGTTTGCTCAAACTCATGTCCACTGAGTCAGTGATGCCATCCAACTATCTCATGCTCTGTTGCCCCCTTCTCCTCCTGCCCTCAATCTTTTCCAGTGTCAGGGTCTTTCCCAATAAATCAGCTCTTTGCGTCAGGTGGCCAAAGTATTGGAGCTTTAGTTTCAGCATCAGTCCTTCCAATGAATATTCAGGGTTGTTTTCCATTTGGATAGACCGATTTGATCTCCTTGATGTCCAAGGGACTCTCAAGAGTTCTCCAGCACCACAGTTAAAAAGCGTCAATTCTTCAGTGCTCAGCCTTCTTTATGGTCCAACTCTCACATCTGCACATGACTACAGGAAAAACCATACCTTTGATTATACATACCTTTGTCAGCAATCACCTTTTCAGTTCAGTTCATTTCAGTTGCTCAGTCGTGTCCGACTCTTTGTGACCCCATGAATCGCAGCATGTCAGGCCTCCCTGTCCATCACCACCTCCAGGAGTTCACTCAAACTCACGTCCGTCGAGTCGGTGATGCCATCCAGCCATCTCATCCTCTGTTGTCCCCTTTTCCTCCTGTCCCCAATCCCTCCCAGCATCAGAGTCTTTTCCAATGAGTCAACTCTTCGCATGAGGTGGCCAAAGTACTGGAGTTTCAGCTTTAGCATCATTCCTTCCAAAGAACTCCTTTAGAATGGACTGGTTGGATCTCCTTGCAGTTCAAGGAACTCTCAAGAGTCTTCTCCAACACCACTGTTCAAAAGCATCAATTCTTCGGTGCTCAGCTTTCTTCAAAGTCCAACTCTCAATCCATACATGACCACTGGAAAAACCATAGCCTTGACTAGATGGACCTTTGTTGGCAAAGTAATGTCTCTGCTTTTGAATATGCTATCTAGGTTGGTCATAACTTTTCTTCCAAGGAGTAAGTGTCTTTTAATTTCATGGCTGCAGTCACCATCTGCCGTGATTTTGGAGCCCAGAAAAACAAAGTCTGACACTGTTTCCCCATCTATTTCCCATAAAGTGATGGGACCAGATGCCATAATCTTCGTTTTCTGAATGTTGAGCTTTAAGCCAACTTTTTCACTCTCCTCTTTCACTCTCATCAAGAGGCTTTTGAGTTCCTCTTCACTTTCTGCCATAAGGGTGGTGTCATCTGCATATCTGAGGTTATTGATGTTTCTCCCGGCAATCTTTATTCCAGCTTGTGTTTCTTCCAGCCCAGCGTTTCTCATAATGTACTCTGCATAGAAGTTAAATAAGCAGGGTGACAATATACAGCCTTGACGTACTCCTTTTCCTACTTGGAACCAGTCTGTTGTTCCATGTCCAGTTCTAACTGTTGCTTCCTGACCTGCATATAGGTTTCTCAAGAGGCAGATCAGGTGGTCTGGTATTCCCATCTCTTTCAGAATTTTCCACAGTTGATTGTGATCCACACAGTCAAAGGCTTTGGCATAGTCAATAAAGCAGAAATAGATGTTTTTCTGGAACTCTCTTGC
>NW_011494924.1:1542107-1546278 GCF_000754665.1 Bison bison bison | reverse complement strand
GTCATCTCTAGTCTTTCCCATTCTGTTGTTTTCCTCTATTTATTTGCATTGATCGCTGAGGAAGGCTTTCTTATCTCTTCTTGCTATTCTTTGGAACTCTGCATTCAGATGCTTATATATTTCCTTTTCTCCTTTGCTTTTCACTTCTCTTCTTTTCACAGCTATTTGTAAGGCCTCCCCAGACAGCCATTTTGCTTTTTTGCATTTCTTTTCCATGGGGATGGTCTTGATCCCTGTCTCCTGTACAATGTCATGAACCTCAGTCCATAGTTCATCAGGCACTCTATCTATCAGTTCTAGTCCCTTAAATCTATTTCTCACTTCCACTGTATAATCATAAGGGATTTGATTTAGGTTATACCTGAATGATCTAGTGGTTTTCCCTACTTTCTTCAATTTAAGTCAGAATTTGGCAGTAAGGAGTTCATGATCTGAGCCACAGTCAGCTCCTGGTCTTGTTTTTGTTGACTGTATAGAGCTTCTCCATCTTTGGCTGCAAAGAATATAATCAGTCTGATTTTGGTGTTGTCCATCTGGTGATGTCCACGTGTAGAGTCTTCTCTTGTGTTGTTGGAAGAAGGTGTTTGTTATGACCAGTGCATTGTCTTGGCAAAATTCTATTAGCCTTTGCCCTGCTTCATTCCGTATTCCAAGGCCAAATTTACCTTTTACCAAATCACCTTTTACCTTCACCGAAAAGATTTCACTGAATTGCCTTCGGGATGTACTGTCCTAAGGCAAATACAATCAATTCATGATCTGTATTCCCACAGATTCTTTTCTCTTGCTGCCCTACACACAGCCAAGAGGTAGGTACAGGACCTAATCTCAGTTAATCCCATGCTCTGTCCAAAAACTTTGGCCTTCTTTTTTTTTGGCTGCGCTGGGTCTTTGTTGCATTGGTTCTTCATTGAGACTCTCAGGCTCAGTAGCTGTAGCATGTGGGATCTTAGTTCCCGAGCCAGGGATCAAACCTGAGTCTCCTGCATTAGAAGGAAGATTCTTACTGGGGAGGTCCCAGAATTGTGACTCTTGAATGGCACAATGCAAGGTCATTAAAAACTGGTTGAAGTTCATTCATTTCAGTGGTGGTACCTGGTAGTCTTGACAGCTACCCAGGCTTTGTGTTGCTTCCTACTTGAGTCCTGATATTCCAAGTATGGTTCCCTAGGCTTCTCTTTGATCCTGTTGAGCTCTCTCACAGCCTCCTAGTTAATTTCCTTTAGGTTAAAGATGGCCAGAGTCAGTTTGCTATTGGGAGTACAAAAAAATATGGACCTGATAGATTGTAATTCCATAGCCTAATGCAGGATCTGGCAATGGTGAGTATTTAATAAGTGCTAAAGAAAAAGCTATCTAGGTATATGGTTTAAGGCTGATGACTCAGAGCCTCAGTTCCTTCTTCTCTAGGCAACCCACACATCATCTAGGATCTCAGGAAAGAAATCACATTGTTTGTTCCTTTATTATTTCCTTCCTTTCAATTCTCTACCCTTCCTTCTCAGCTACAGCAACAATACAACCCAACCTAAGTCAACCCAAATTCCTCTCATTTTCTCAGGCATAGCAACTTAACCACAACATCTGAATCATGGTTCTGCCACTTATTAGCTGTGTGACCCCAAACAAACTACTAAATCTCTTTTTGTCTTAGTTTCCTCATCCACATGTGGTGATTGGGAAATTATATGAACTGTACTGTATGTGTGTGTGTATGTGTTTGTTTAAATACCACGTGGCTTGGTGGAAACAAGAATCTATCTGCCAAGCAGGAGACACACATTTGATCCCTGAGTCAGAAAGATCCCCTGGAGAAGGGAATGGCAACCTACTCCAGTATTCTTGCCTGGAAAATCCCTTGGATAGAGGAACTTGGCTGGCTTTTTAAAATATTAGTTTATGTATTTGCCTGCACTTGGGGCACTCAGGTTCGTTGCAGCATAGGGGATCTTTAATTTCGGCTTGTCAGTTCTAGTTCCCTGACTGGGCCCCCTGCTTTGGGAGCATGAAGTCAGCCACTGGACCACCAGGGAAGTCCCTAGCATAATGTTTTTAAGTTTCATTCATATTGTAGCATGGATCAGTACTTCATTATTATTATTATTTTGCTCAATTATAGTCCATTGTATAGATGTAGCACATCTTGTTTTTGTATCCATGGGAAAAAAAATATTCAGGGTTGATAACTGGGTTGTTTCCACTTTTGGGCTATTATATGTAATAGCTATGAATAAACTATGAACATTTGTGCACAAGTTTCTTTGTGGACATACATTTCATTTCTCTTGGACATATAGCTAGGGGTTGAATTGATGGGTCATATAGCTAAGCTATTTAAAAATCTTAAAGGATGATGCTGTTAAAGTGCTGCACTCAATATTTCAGCAAATTTGGAAAACTCAGCAGTGGCCACAGGACTGGAAAAGGTGTTTTTATTCCAATCCCAAAGAAAGGCAACGCCAAAGAATGTTCAAACTATCATACAATTATGCTCATTTCACATACTAGCAAGGTAGTGATCAAAATACTTCAAGCTAGGCTTCAGCAGTACGTGAACTGAGAACTTCCATATGTACAAGGCGGATTTAGAAAAGGCAGAGGAATGAGAGATCAAATTGCCAACATCCGTTAGATCATAGAGAAAGCAAGAGAATTCCAGAAAAACATCTACTTCTGCTTCTTTGACTACACTAAAGCCTTCAACTGTGGATTACAGCTTCCCAGGTGGTGTTAGTGGTTAAAAAAAAAAAAAACCCACCTGCCAATGCAGGAGACATAACAGATCTGGGTTCGATCCTTGGGTCGGGAAGGTCCCTCGGAGGAGGAAATGGCAATCCACTCTAGTATTCCTGCCTGGAGAATTCTGGCAATATTCCTGTCTGGAGAATGGACAGTCAGTCCACTGGAGAATGGACAGTCCATATGTCCAATGGACATGTCCGCAAAGAGTCGGACATGACTGAAGCGAATTAGCGTGCACATGGAAAATTCTTAAAGGGATGGGAATACCAGATCATCTTACTTGTCTCCTAATAAACCTGTATGCAGGTAAAGAAGCAACAATCAAAACTGGACATGGAACAACAGACTGGTTCAAAATTGAAAAAGCAATATGTCAAGGCTGTATGTCGCCACCCTGCTTCTCTAGCTTATATGCAAAATACATCATATGAAATGCTGAGCTGGATGAATCACAAGCTGGAATCAAAATTGCTGGGAGAGATATCAACAACCTCAGGTATGCAGAATGACACCACTCTAATGGCAGAAAGTGAAGAAGAACTAAAGAGCCTCTTGATGCGGGTGAAAGAGAAGAGTGAAAAAGCTGGTTTAAACTCAGCATTCAGAAAACTAAGATCATGGCATCTGGACCCATTACTTCATGGCAAATAGATGTGGGGAAAGGGGAAATAACAATAGATTTTGTTTTCTTGGGCTCCAAAATAACTGCAGATGGTGAATGCATCCATAAAATTAAAAGACGCTTGCTCCTTGAAAGAAAAGCTATGACAAACTTAGATAGTATATTAAAAAGCAGAGGCTTCACTTTGACACTTCACTTTGACACTTTGAACACTAAGGTTCATGTAGTCAAACCTATGGTTTTTCCAGTAGTCATGTAGGGGTGAGAGATCTGGACAATAAAAAAGGTTGAGTACCAAAGAATTAATGCCTTCTAACTGTGGTGCTGGAGAAGACTCTTGAGAGTCCCCTTGGACTGCAAGGAGATCAAACTAGTCCATCCTAAAGGAAGTCAGCCCTGAATATTTATCAGAAGGACTGGTGATGAAGCTTAAGCTCCAATACTTTGGCTACCTGATGTGAACAGTGGACTCACTGGAAAAGACCCTGATGCTGGGAAAGACTGAGGGCAGGAGGAGATGGCAGGATGGCATCATGGGCCCAATGGACATGAGTTGGAGCAAACTCCCAGAGATAGTGAAGGACAGGCATGCTTCAGTCCACGGGGTCACAGAGTTGGAGGGGATTTAGGGACTGAATAAAAACAAACTGTAGAATAAGTCAATGAACACGTATTTAATACTCTTTAAAAACATAAATCTGTGGAAAATTCTTCAAGAGATGGGAACACCAGACCACCTTACCTGCCTCCTGAGAAATCTGTATGCAGGTCAAGAAGCAACAGTTAGAACTGGACATGGAACAACAG
>NW_011494924.1:1541091-1541519 GCF_000754665.1 Bison bison bison | reverse complement strand
GGACTATAAAGAAAGCTGAGCGCCGAAGAATTGATGCTTTTGAACAGTGGTGTTGGAGAAGACTCTTGAGAGTTCCTTGGACTGCAAGAAGATCCAACCAGTCCATCCTAAAGGAAATCAGTCCTGAATAGTCATTGGAAGGACTGATGCTGAAGCTTGGCTACCTGATGTGAAGAACTGACTCATTGGAAAAGACCCTGATGCTGGAAAAGACCCTGATGCTGGGAAAGACTGAAGGCGGGAGAAGGGGATGTCAGAGGATGAGATGGTTGGATGGTATTACCGACTCCATGGACATGATTTTGAGTAAATTCCAGGAGTTAGTGATGGTCAGGGAGGCCTGGCTTGCTGCAATTCAGTTCAGTTCAGTTCAGTCGCTCAGTCGTGTCTGACTCTTTGCAACCCCACGAATCGCAGCACGCCAGGCC
>NW_011494924.1:1540877-1540991 GCF_000754665.1 Bison bison bison | reverse complement strand
TCACTCAGTTGTATCTGCCTCTTTGCAACCCCATGGACTGTAGCAGGCCAGGCTTCCCTGTCCTTCACCATCACCTGGAGCTTGCTCAAACTCATGTCCATTGAGTCAGTGATG
>NW_011494924.1:1532619-1540777 GCF_000754665.1 Bison bison bison | reverse complement strand
TCGAGTCAGTGATGCCATCCAGCCATCTCATCCTCTGTCGTCCCCTTCTCCTCCTGCCCCCAATCCCTCCCAGCATCAGAGTCTTTTCCAATGAGTCAACTCTTCGCATGAGGTGGCCAAAGTACTGGAGTTTCAGCTTTAGCATCATTCCTTCCAAAGAAATTCCAGGGCTGATCTCCTTCAGAATGGACTGGTTGGATCTCCTTGCAGTCCAAGGGACTCTCAAGCAAATAGTCGGACACGACTGAGCGACTGAACTGAACTGAAGCATTTAAAACATAGACATGAGTGAAACAAACGTCTTTTAAATCTCGTTCACAATCCTAGGACGACAATTGCCTTCACCTTTCTTCTTTCAGGAGCATTTCGTTCTCTGGGTGATTTACAGCTCACCTACTACCGTCTGAGACGTCGCCCAACCCTTTGAGGCGAGGTTGAGACGCCCTGCTTGCCGTCGTCCCGGCCCCATTTCGCCGCAAGGCCTCCTGGGAGTGGTAGTCCCCAGTCTGGCCGCTCCGACGATAGTAGCGAGGTGCGCCGGTCCGCGGAACTACAGGGGGCGGTACGCAGGTCCAGGCTCTTCCGACTCGCCTTTCCCTCCCCGCCTGCGCGCCCGCCCCAGCTATCATGGCGGCTCCCTTGGCCTTGGTACTGGTGGTGGCCGTGACCGTGCGGGCGGCCTTGTTCCGCTCCAGTCTGGCCGAGTTCATCTCGGAGCGGGTGGAGGTGGTGTCCCCACTGAGCTCTTGGAAGAGAGGTGAGGCCACCGGCTCGAGTAGGCGGTCAGGTCCCGCCTGTGCGCTCCTGGCCTCTGTGAATGGAAGGCGGGGGGCATTGGCCGCAAGCTCGATTCTGAGGGAACTGACCCACTCAAGCGTACTTAGAGAAGGCGGGAGAGCGGGGCTGCTGGGAGGAGGGAGCGTGGGGCAATGGTGAGGTTGGGGCCCTACAGGCCGGTCACCTGCGGGGTGGGGATCTGAGGGGGTGTGTCCCACACGGGTTTTGCGCTGAGAGGCGTGATCTGAGGAAGGGTCAGGATGAGGGAAGTGCATGCTGGCTGGAGTGGGATTTGGCGGGAGATTCGCACATGATGCTCCCTGGGGTGTGGGGTGGCTGTGAGGGGAGCCCAGTGCGGGGACCAATCCTGCCTAAGCGAGGAAAGGGTGTGAGTGAGTGTGCTTAGAAGCCTGTTCTCCGTCTGGGACTTGCAGTGCAGTTTTTCCTACTGTGTCTTCCTAGGTCTTGCAGTTCTTCATAGAACAGTGTTTTATATTAAAGGGACAGAATTTGGGCCAAAGGATCCACAGGCTAATGGGAGAAATAGATAATTACAAGCATTTGTGGAAAGTGTACTTCCTGTGTACATCGAGTTCCTTCCTTGGACTTCTGATCTTGAAGAAAGCATCCCCTCCTTTTCCAGTTTCTTAAGGCTATGGAATTTGAGCTAACTCTTGAAGGAAGCAGAGTTTGGAAAGGGAGATTAGAGAAAGGGAAGTTCCAGGTAGAAGATAAACAGGATCAAGAAATGTTGAAGGAAGTGAACATATCCAAAGTAGGTGAGTAATGGGATGGGGGTGAGGTTAGGGCCAGAGTTTGAAGATTTTTCTAAAAAACTTTCTTCCTAAAGTATAATAAACTTAGAGCTCAACAAATTTTTTACAAACTGTCTACATCCATGTAGGCAGCACCCAGATCAACAAACAAAACAGCACCACAGAAGTCCCCTTTCATGTTCTCAAACTTTAAATGCTAGAGTTTTAATATTATCCCATAGCTTCCCTGTTGACTCAGATGGTAAGGAATCCACCTGCAATGCAGGAGACCCAGATTCGATTCCTGGGTCAGGAAGATCCCCTGGAGAAGGAAATGGCAGTGTACTCCATTCTTGCCTGGAAAATCCCATGGACTGAGGAGCCTGGCAAGCTACAGTCTATGGGGTCACAACAGTCAGACATGACTTAGCAACTGAATCACCACTACCACCCTTTACCCAGCTTCTTGTCCTGCTAATATCCTACATAATCATAGTACAATGACCTAAACCAGAAAATTAACATTGATACAATACCATTAACTAACCTACAGAATTTTTACCAGTTGTTCCACAGATGTCCTTTCTCTGGTCCAAGATCCCATCATGATCCCATATTGCATTTAATCGTTGTCTATCCTTAGTCTCTTCCTATCTGGGATGCTTCCTCCTTCATGTTGTTGTTCAGTCACTCAGTTGTGTCTGACTCTTTGCAACCCCATGGACTGTAGCAGGCCAGGCTTCCCTGTCCTTCACCATCACCTGGAGCTTGCTCAAACTCATGTCTATTGAGTCAGTGATGCCATCCAGTCATCTTGTCCTCTGTCACCCCCTTCTCCTCCTGCCTTCAATCTTCCTAGGATCAGAGTCTTTTCCAGTGAGTCGGCCAGTTATTTTGTCTCTCAGTTTAGGTTTTCTTGATGTTTCCTCATGATGAGATTGAAGTTAGGTTTTTTGGGTAAGAACCACATTTTTGGCATAAACACCACAGAACTTTTTTTATCTCCATCATTATGAATCATGTCAGGAGGAACTTGATATTGATAATGTTAACTGGTCAGCATATTACTGGTGATATTAAGGTAGGTCACTTGAGAAAGATAGTGAATGCCAGGTTTACCCACATAAGTTTTTATTTTTCTCCTTGCAAATACTGTTTCCAGTCATATTTTTACCCACTAATTTTTAGTATCCATTATTGACACTTGCCTTTCATGATTATTACTGTGGGATCTGCCAAACGGTGATTATCTATTTTCATCTTTCCTCTACATTTGACATTTACACTTCTCTATAAGGAAGAGTTTTCTTTTCTCTTTTACCTGTTTATTTATTCAATTATTAATAGCGAAGTATGATTTCTAACTATAAAGTGCTTTTCTCTATCCACCCATACATATATGTATAAAGGAAAGGAAAGGAGAGCGAAGTCGCTCAGTCGTGTCTGACTTTTTGTGATCCCATGGACTGTAGCCTATTAGGCTCCTCCATCCATGGGATTTTCCAGGCAAGAGTGCTGGAGTGGATTGCCATTTCTTTCTCCAGGGGATATTCCTGACCTAGGAATCGAACCCAGATCTCCTGCATTGCGGGCAGACGCTTTACCGTCTGAGCCACCAGGGAAGCCTACATATATGTATACACTTCTTAATTCATTTACATACATATCCATTAATGAAACATTAATGAAATATTAATTTTTAATATTTTAGTACTCTGAGCATAATAAGGAACATATTTCTCTGGGCACTTGTCCAGTTATTTCCCCCGATAAACTACCCTAAGAACAATCGTTTCTGGATCAAGAGGCACACACTTGAAAATACATGTTGCTTGTAGAAAAGTTAATAACAAATGTCACTCAAACAGTCAGCATATGAGAACAACTGCCCATTTTCCTATTCCACATTTCTCACAGCTTCTAATTTGTTATTTGGCTGTTTTTTGCAATGGAGCAGAATATGTAGAAGTGAAACACTTGTTATTATTTATTTATTTGGCAGGGGCTTGCAGAATCTTAGTTTTCTGCCCAGGGATTGAACCTGGGCCTCTGGCAGGAAAGTGCCAAGTCCATACCACCGGACCACCAGGGAATTTGCAAACAAAACCCTTTTTAGCATGGGTGGAAGTTAGAAGAAGATTGAAGGAATGTTAAGGTTTAATATAAAATTTTTTCATAATGAGTGTTGCCCCACAATGAAAAGAGTTGCTCTGTAGGGAAGAAGGTTCACCGTCATCTGAAATCAAGACTTAAAATCACTTGCTGGGAATGAGGTAAAAGGGGGTTAGACAAATTGGGAAGCCCTTCTTGTTCTTGGGAGTTATCTAGCACTTTGGTTTATGGCCAGTCTGCATATGTCTCTCAAGTAAGAGTGAACTTGGATGTCTTACTTTTCAGTGGTTGAAGGCCTCTCACTGTTGGACTTGGGAGTGTCTCCTTATTCTGGAGCAGTATTTCATGAAGTAAGTGTTTTTGCTTTCTTTTCTGGGTACTAAGAGTAGTTTATAGTCACAGATGCCAAACCTAACCTCTGTTTTGTACAAACATTTAAAAAGATCTATTTTTGAAAATCATATTTAGAAACAGCCCCTTTTTTTAGATGTCTTCTGCTTAAGAAGAGGGTTTCACAATTGCAGTGGAAATGATCCAGATTTAGATTGTAATTTGGGGAAGCAGATGAGACTTCTGTGGAAGTTACCATTTTTGTTGGCAGATAAGTTGTAAACAGTTCGTAGTTCACGAATAGGTTATATGCTAATTGGCATGTAATTTGTTCTTTGGAACATGCTTTCCTGTGAAAACTGTGTCAGCAGTGTTGGTTTCTTAGAAAGCCCACCAAAGCCATTTAACCCATAAAGTTTGTCCTTAAGAATAGTAAAATCACTCTTAGGTCACTATCATCTCTTATTTGGGTTACTACAACAGCTTCCTGACAAGTCCTTCTGCATTCAGTCTTGCTCCTTTTTATTTTATCCTGTAGTCAGAGCCATCTTCCTGAAATGTGAATCTGATTTTGTCACTGTCCTGCTTGGCACTGATTTCAGGATAAAATCCAAGCACCTTAGGGTGCATACAAAGCCCTGTGGGTCCTGCTCACTCCCTCAACCACATGTCTTTCCACTTCTTCCTCCCCATTTTTTTTTTTTTTAATTTAATGTTTGGCTCTGCTGGGTCTTCACTGTTGCGTGGGCTTTCTGTCTTGGCGAGCAGGGGCTACTCTTGGTTGTAGTACTCGGGCTTCTCATCGTGATGGCTTCTTTTGCTGTGGAGCATGGGCTGTAGGCCCGAGGGCTTCAGTAGTTATAGCGCCTGGGCCCAGTAGTTGTGGCTCCTGGGCTCTAGAGCACAGGCCCTTTAGTTGTAGTGCACAGGCTTAGTTGCCCCGCAGCATGTGATCTTCTAGGACCAGAGATTGAACCCATGTCCTTGCATTGGCAGGCAAATTCCTTACCACTGAGCCACCAGGAAAGCCCCAGACCTTTTTTATTGGCTTTATCATTTAGACGTCTTCTAATTAGGCAATTTAGCCCTTAATTTTTACAACTATCTCCCTCACACCTACTTTGAGAACAGTTTTTTTGGTTCTCCTATCTAGTCTTTTTAAAGCATTCAACTTGGTTCTCATGGAGATAACAACTCTTTTGTATTCATACTTCGTTATCTTTGTATTACTGTCTAATTGAACCACAATAATAAGAACTGCTAGCAGAAACAGGTTAGGAAAAATTTGAGACTCTTTGAAAGTGAAAGTGAGGTCGCTCAGTCGTGTCCCACTCTTTGGGACCCCATGGACTGTAGCCTACGAAACTCCTCCGTCCATGGGATTTTCCAGGCAAGAATACTAGAGTGGGTTGCCATTTCCTTCTCCAAGGGAACTTCCCGACCCAGGGATCGAACCCCGGTCTCCCACATTGTAGGCAGACGCTTTTACCATCTGAGCCACCAGGGAAGTCTCTATGAGACTATGAGCACACAATTCAGAAATTGGGAACAGAAATATACAAACATAGCCTAGTAGCCAGGAGACCTCAGTGTGCTGTGTGCCTTAGGCAGTATGTTTTCTACAGAATAGGAACCCCTGACAGAGTTCTGACATGGTTTTGTTATGCTTCAGTACCATATTCTCTCTTGCCTATGTCTTTGTTCGTGCTGTTGTCTTTTTATAGAGGGCCATTCTTCTCTCTTTTTGTGGTTGACCCTGCTGTTCAGATACTAGCTTAGGTTTTGCCTCCTCCAGGAAGCCATCCCTCATCACCTTAGACTAAGTTAGATGTTTCTCCTCTATCTTTCAAAGCATCTTGTGCTTATCCTTTTCATGACTCGTATCATACTCTTGAAACTGCCTCTGTACTTGTTTTACCCATTATGATATGTGCTGCTTAGAACGTGTTCTGGCATCTTTTGATCACTTATTCCTAGTGCCTCGCTCTGTATCTGCATATGTATTCCAACCCCTTCTTCCCTTCTCTCTTTCCTTTAACAAAGAGTTATTAAGTACACACCAAATGCCAGCGACCCTGCTAGATGCTAGGGGTATAAAACAAGACACAGTCCTTGGCATTATTATTCTCATATTTTTGAGAGAAACAGACAATAAGTTAGTAAAAAGAGCAAAGAATATTGCCAAGGATAAAGAAAATAATTTCATCATGATGAAAGGGTCAGTTTATCAGGAAGACATAACAGTCCTGATGCTTATGCACCTAATAGAGTTTCAGAGTACATGAAGATGGATAGAACTGCAAGGAGAAATCGACAGATCTCCAGTTATAGTCTGAGATTTCAGTATCGCTCTGTAAGTGATTGATAGAACAAGCAGACAGAGTCAACAAGGATAGAGAAAACTTGAACAATACACCAACCATTTTGACTTCATTGACATTTACAGAACATTCCATCCAGTAACAGCAAAATACATAATCCCTTCAAGTGTGTATTTGCAAGATAGATCATATTCTGAGAAATAAAACAGGCTCAATAAATTTAATAAAAGGATTGACGTCATACAAAGTATATTCTCTGACCACAGTGGAATCAAATGAAAAATTAATACCAGAAAGATACCTGGAAAATCCCCGAGTATTTGCAAGCTAAGTAACATATTCCTTAATAACCCATGATCAAAGAAGAAATCAGAAGGGAAATTAGTATTTTGAATGAATGAAAATGAAAACGCAGCCTATCAAAATATGTGGGAAATTTATGATGTAAAATGCCTATATTAAAAAAGAAGAAAGTCTCAAATCATTGACCTCAGTTTCTATCTTAAGAAACTAGAAAAAGAAGATAACTCAAAAGTAAGCAGAATAAAAGGAATAATAACTACCTGAATGGAAACAAATGAAACAGAAAACAGAAAGTATGGAAAGGCATAGAAATACAGTTGGTCCTTTGGAATGAACAGTAAAATAGGTGAACATTTGGGAATGGTAGATATGTTCACCATCTTGATTGTGGTAATGCTTTCATGGGTGTATACATAGGTCAGAACATGTCAAGTTGTATATCTTTTTTATACCACCTATACCTCCGTAACGGAGAAGGCAATGGCACCCCACTCCAATACTCTTGCCTGGAAAATCCCATGGATGGAGGAGCCTGGTAGGTTGCAGTCCATGGGGTCGCTAAGAGTAGGACACGACTGAGCAACTTCACTGTCACTTTTCACTTTCATGCATTGGAGAAGGAAATGGCAACCCACTCCAGTGTTCCTGCCTGGAGAATCCCAGGGATGGGGGAGCCTGGTGGGCTGCCGTCTATGGGGTCACACAGAGTCGGACACGACTGAAGCGACTTAGCAGCAGCAGCAGCATACCTCCATAAAGCTAAATTTTTTAAAATGTGATTTCACTTTAATGGTAAGTTCAGTTCACTTCAGTTCAGTCACTCAGTTGTGTCCGACTCTTTGCTACCCCAGGAACCCCAGCACGCCAGTCCTCCCTGTCCATCACCAACTCCCGGAGTCTACCCAAACCCATGTCCATTGAGTCGGTGATGCCATCCAACCATCTCATCCTCTGTTGTCCCCTTCTCCTCCTGCCCTCAGTCTTTCCCAGCATCAGGGTCTTTTCAAATGAGTCAGCTCTTCGCATCAGGTGGCCAAAGTATTGGAGTTTCAGCTTCAACATCAGTCCTTCCAATGAACACCCAGGACTGATCTTTAGGATGGACTGGTTGGATCTCCTTGCAGTCCAAGGAACTCTCAAGAGTCTTCTCCAACACCACAGTTCAAAAGCATCAATTCTTCGGCGCCCAGCTTTCTTTATAGTCCAACTCTCACATCCATACATGACCATTGGAAAAACTATAACCTTGACTAGATGGACCTTTGTTGGCAAAGTAATGTCTCTGCTTTTGAATATGCTGTCTAGGTTGGTCATAACTTTCCTTATAAGGAGTAAGCGTCTTTTAATTTCATGGCAGCAGTCACCATCTGCAGTGATTTTGGAGCCCAGAAAAATAAAGTCAGCTGTTGTTTCCACTGTTTCCCCATCTATTTGCCATGAAGTGATGGGACCAGATGCCATGATCTTAGTTTTCTGAATGTTGAGCTTTAAGCCAACTTTTTCACTCTCCTCTTTCACTTTCATCAAGACGCTCTTTAGTTTTTCTTCGCTTTCTGCCAT
>NW_011494924.1:1518333-1532519 GCF_000754665.1 Bison bison bison | reverse complement strand
GGTATTTCTCCCAGCAGTCTTGATTCCAGCTTGTGCTTCCTCCAGCCCAGCGTTTCTCATGATGTACTCTGCATAGAAGTTAAATAAGCAGGGTGACAATATACATCCTTGACGTACTCCTTTTCCTACTTGGAACGAGTCTGTTGTCCCATGTCCAGTCCTAACTGTTGCTTCCTGACCTGCATATAGGTTTCTCAAGAGGCAGGTCAGGTGGTCTAGTATTCCCATCTCTTTCAGAATTTTCCACAGTTGATTGTGATCCACACAGTCAAAGGCTTTGGCATAGTCAATAAAGCAGAAATATATATTTTTCTGGAACTCTTGCTTTTTCAATGATCCAGAGGACGTTGGCAATTTGATCTCTGGTTCCTCTGCCTTTTCTAAAACAAGTTTGAACCTCTGTAAGTTCATAGTTCACATATTGCCAAAGCCTGGCTTGGAGAATTTTAAGCATTACTTTACTAGCATGTGAGATGAGTGCAATTGTGCGGTAGTTTGATGTTAAGTTTGATGTGGTAGTTAAATGGTAAGTATATATAGAAAAATAAAGCTGAGTAAAAGGATAAAGCGGAGAAGGCAATGGCACCCCACTCCAGTACTCTTGCCTGGAAAATCCCATGGATGGAGGAGCCTGGTAGGCTGCAGTCCATGGGGTCGCTAAGAGTTGGGCACGACTGAGTGACTTCACTTTCACTTTTCACTTTCATGCATTGGAGAAGGAAATGGCAACCCACTCCAGTGTTCTTGCCTGGAGAATCCCAGGGACGGGGGAGCCTGGTGGGCTGCCGTCTACAGGATCGCACAGAGTCGGACACGACTGAAGCGACTTAGCAGCAGCAGCAGCAGCAAAAGGATAAAGAGTGGTGGTCATATATATGACTATTTTAGTGTGTTCAGGGAAGGCACTTGAGGAAGTGAAATTTGAATAAGAGATCTAAATGAATCAAGCAAGCCATATGATGGCCCTGATTTGGGAATGAGTTTGGCATTTGTGAGTTGCAGAAAGATGATCAGTGTTGCTAAGGCAGAATGAGCAAAGGAGAATAATAAGAGATAAGTTGTAAGAAATTAGGGGCCTGATGATACAGGACTTTTTGTAGACATGGTTAGGAGTTTGGATTTTCTTTCAATCTCTATATCTCCCTATCTGTCTTGGTATCTTTTCTTTTCCACTTTTATTGAGATGTAATTGACATACAACACTGTGTAAGTTTTATACAGCATGATTTAACTTTTATCCATTATGAAATGATGACCACAGTAGATACATTAATGAAATAGAAATGGTTTTTCCCTTGTGATGCAAACTCTTAGGATTTACTCTCTTAACAACTTTCATTTATAACTATAGAAGTGCTACCTATATTTATCATTTATTGTACATTACATCCTTAGATAGAACTTATTTATTTTATAACTGAAAATTTGTACCTTTTGACTATCCAGTTTTCCCTCCTACTCTGATCTCTCTTTTCTTTTTGAAGTATATTTTACGTGCAACACTGTGTTAGTTCCCAGTGTATGACATAGTGACTACATATTTGTATACATTTTTAAGTGCTCACCATAAGTCTAGTTGTCATTTATCAATATACAAGGAGATTCAGTTCAGTTCAGTCACTTAGTTGTGTCTGACTCTTTGTGACCTCATGGATTGCAGCACGCCAGGCTTCCCTGTCCATCACCAGCTCCTGGAGCTTGCTCAGGCTTATGTACCATTGAGTCGGTGGTGCCATCCAACCATGTTATCCTCTGTCGTCCCCTTCTCCTGCTTTCGATCTTTCCCAGCATCAGGGTCTTTTTCCATTGAGTCAGTTCTTTGCATCAGGTGGTCAAAGTATTGGAGCTTCAGCTTCAGCATCAGTCCTTCCAATGAATATTCAGGACTAATTTCCTTTAGGATTGACTGGTTTGATCTCCAAGGTACTCTCAAGAGTCTTCTCCAATACCACATTACATGATTACTAATCATGTTCCCCATGCTGTACATTTCAGACCTGTGACTCATTTATTTTTCAACTGAAAGTTTGTGCTTCTTAATCTCCCTCACCTATTTCTCTCCTCCTTTACCCCTCGTCTTTATCTATCTTTTAATAAAATTGTTTTATTTAATTTTTTGTTTGTTTGTTTTTAATGTCCAGTGTTTGTAAGATGAGCGCCTCAGCTTCCTCCTGTATAAGATAAATTGGGCTACTTCTTGTCTAATTTGGTTTCTGGAAAAACTTCATTCACATTCTTAATGGTTACTGATCAAATGGAACCGTGTTCATCATCTTCTCCAGCTGTCTCCTATTCCTTAGTCCTGGCCTTTGAGAGAAACAACTCAGAACAGTATTTGCATCTTTTTCTTTAGCCTCCAATTGGATAGTATATTTATGCTGTGACATGGGAACCTGTAAGGAATTAAACTTCTTTCCAAAGTCATCTGCCACGCCAGCCTTCACATTGGTCTTGTAGTAAGCCCAGTCAGAGCAGGTGGATTCTCAGGTAGAGTAGCCAACCTGGAGGTGAGGGTCTCAATCCAGGATTTCAGGGAGGTAGCAGTGGCCTTGTGATTTTGGGGTATGATCTCCCCAGTTAACAGCTTCCATTGTAGACTTTCTCTGGGGGAAGCCATGTCATGACCAACCTTAAGGAAGCCTTTGTGTTGTGGAACTGAATCTTGTTGTCAACACCCATATGAGTAAGCTTGGAGCAGATACTTAAGCTCTTTTAGATACTGCAGCCCTAGCTGACAGCTTGGCTTCAATCTCACGAGAGACTCTGTGCCAGAACCACCCAGTTAAGCCATTCCTGGATTCCTGACTCTTAGGCACTGTGTGAGGTAATAAATGTGTACTGTTTTAAGCTATTAAGTTTTTGGATAATTTGTTACACAGAAATAGATAACAGATATCTAGAGAGTGAATTTACATAAAGAAGAATTAGAGGACCTGGAGCTATCCAGTACATCAAGGTTGGGAAGGGAAAGAGGTACTAGCAAATAGAGCTGAAAGGGTGGAAAATCAAGAGAATGTAGTTCATGGAAGCTAAATGCTTTAAGGAAGGAGTAAAAACTATGTCAGAACTTACTAGGTGGCTCAGTGGTATAGAATCTGCCTGCCAAGCAGGAGACGTGGGTTTGATCCCTGGGTTGGGAATGATCCCCTGGAGAAGGAAATGGCAAACCACTCCAGTATCTTTCCTGCAAAATCCCATGGACAGAGGGGCCTACTGGGCTACAGTCCATGGAGTAGCAAAGAGTTGGACATGACTTAGCTACTAAACAACAACAAAAACGATGTCAAATGCTATTTCAAGGTTGAGAAAATTTAGACTAAAAATTGATGATTAATTTGCCAAAATTGAGATCTTTGGCAGCAATAATTTCAGTGGAGTATAGGGACAAGCGACTTACTGACATACATTGAGGGAAAGATGGAAAGACACAGTAGAGACAACCTTTTTGAGGAGTTTCAGTCTAAAGGAGGGCAGAGAAATGGTATGGAAGCTGGATAGAGATGTCTAGTGAAGATTTTTAAAATATGAAGATCTGCATATTGAATGCTGATGGGAAGAATTCTGTGGATACGAAGTTGAGAATGTAAGAAAGATCAAATGAGCAGTGTCTTTGAGGAGGTCAGAAGGAATGGGATCCAGTTGACAGGTGAAGGATTTGGTTTTAAATAGGAAGAATGGAACTTCCTCCATTGTTAATATAAGAAAAGTAGAGAGTATAAGTATAGATAGAGGAAATTGATCAACTGGGTAGTGGGAAAATAAGGTGGTTCTCATGTAATTGCTTCTCTTTTCTCAGTGAAATAAGAAATGTTGGCTATAAGTGAGAATGGGGGAGGGGAGTTGGACTATGCAGTTAAACTAACTGCTATGTACTTGTTAGTTCATTGAGGAAACAAGCCCCGGTGCTGATAGACTTTTTGAGAACAGTTTGTTCTGTTCTATTTAGTGCCATTCTAAACTATCTGAAGCATCAAAACATTTCAAAAGTAGGCTATTGGTAATATAAATATCAAGTTGCTACCTCTTACAGACAAAGATAAATGCGAAAAAGAATCCATTAGTAGATAGTTGTAAAAGTTTAATTCTTTGAGAACTTTGAAAGGCAAGGCTGAGGCCCCTATTTTCAAAAGGAGGTAAAAAGTTGATCTCAGGTAGCTAACATATTGAGGTTTACTGTGTGCTAGGCACTATGCTGAGTACTTTGTGAATGTTACCAGTTAATTCTCCCAAGAACTATGTGAAATAGGTCACTATATGTGTTTTATGGCTGAAGAAACTAGAAACTAACGCTCAGAGGGCAAACAACCTGCCCAGAGTGGAACCTGGTAGAACATTTTAGGACAAAAAAACATTGTTAGAGGCAAAGAGAATTATTTTTAATAATTGATCAACACCCAGATGATACAGTAATTCTACACTTAAATTCATCTAACTACATAGCTTCAAAATCTATAAAAGTGACATGACTAAAAGAAGAAATAGACAAACCCACAGTTATAGAGGGATATTTTAACATATGTGTCTCAGTCTCTGATATAACAAACAGACCAGAAAATCATAGTAGATTTGAACAAATGCTTAACAAACAACCTAGAGGTCATCCATAAAATGTCACACCAAAAAATGTTAATATGCACATTCTTTTCAATTGTGTGTGGAACACTTATAAAATTGACCATATGATGGAACACAAAGCAAGTCACAACACATTTTAAGTGATTGAAATCATTGAAAATACATAGTATTTTCTATGACTATAATAATAAATACATTACAAAAATATAAAAAGGAAAGTTTAAAATAATTGGAAATTAAACACTATACACTTTAGTCTCAAAGAAAAAAATCTCAGCGGAAATTTGAGTATTTTAAACTGAAGGTGATAAAACAACATATCAAAATTTGTATGATACAGCTAAAGCCATACCCAAAGGAAAATTGATTGCTTTGACCCTTGAACAATATAAGTTTGAGCTGCATAGGTAGGTTCACTTATATACAGATTTTTTTTTTCTAATAAATATGTACTGCAGTACTGCACAATCTGAGGTTGGTTAAATTTGAGGCTGGAGAACCATGGGTATGGAGGGCCAACTATAAAATTATACTCAGATTTTTTTACTGCATGGGAGCCAGTACTACTAACCCCCATGTTGTTGGAGGGTTGGCCATGTTAGGAAGGCAGAAGATCTAATATCAGTGATCTGGGTATCATTAGAAAAAGATAAAGTGATTATCCCCATAAAAGTTTGAAGAAAGAATTGTATAAAGTTTAGAGATTAGTGAAGTCCACTTCAGTTCAGTCATGTCTGACTCTTTGCGACCTCATGAACTGCAGCACGCCGGGCCTCCCTATCCATCACCAACTCCCGGAGTCCACCCAAACCCATGTCCATTGAGTCGGTGATGCCATCCAACCATCTCATCCTCTGTTGTCCCCTTCTCCTCCTGCCCTCAATCTTTCCCAGCATCAGGGTCTTTTCAAATGAGTCAGCTCTTCGCATCAGGTGGCCAAAGTATTGGAGTTTCAGCTTCAAAATCGGTCCTTCCAATGAACACCCAGGACTGATCTCCTTTAGCATGGACTGGTTGGATCTCCTTGAAGTCCAAGGGACTCTCAAGAGCCTTCTCCAACACCACAGTTCAAAAGCATCAATTCTTCAGCGCTCAGCTTTCTTGATAGTCCCAACTCTCACATCCATACATGACCACTGAAAAAACCATAGCCTTGATTAGATGGAACTTGTTGACAAAGTAATGTCTCTGGTTTTTAATATGCTGTCTAGGTTGGTCATAACTTTCCTTCCAAGGAGTAAGCGTCTTTTAATTTCATGGCTGCAATCACCACCTGCAGTGATTTTGGAGCCCAGAAAAATAAAGTCTGACACTGTTTCCACTGTTTCCCCATCTATTTACCATGAAGTGATGGGACCAGATGCCATGATCTTAGTTTTCTGAATGTTGAGCTTTAAGCCAACTTTTTCACTCTCCTCTTTCACTTTCATCAAGACGCTTTTTAGTTCCTCTTCACTTTCTGCCATAAGGGTGGTGTCATCTGCATATCTGAGGTTATTGATATTTCTCCTGGCAGTCTTGATTCCAGCTTGTGCTTCCTCCAGCCCAGGATTTCTCATGATGTACTCTGCATAGAAGTTAAATAAGCAGGGTGACAATATACAGCCTTGACATACTCCTTTTCCTATTTGGAACCAGTCTGTTGTCCCATGTCCAGTTCTAACTGTTGCTTCCTGACCTGCATACAGACTTCTCAAGAGGCAGGTCAGGTAGTACTAGGGAAGCATATTTAAAATGTACTCGATTTTGTTTATTCTCTTTAGTCATTTCAGCAGATAGTTAGTACAGTGGCACAAAATGATTCAAGTGATACTAAATAATTCTCCCTTATATGTATGTTGGCAAACTAGCATAGAACATTATTCAAAGAAGAGATTTTTCTTGACAGAATAGCCTTTTTCCTATCCCCTACTCTGGAAACTGACAATAGTAAGATTTAATTTCTTTGTTTTTCTCCTGCAGACTCCATTAATAATATACCTCTTTCATTTTCTGATTGACTATGCTGAATTGGTATTTATGGTAAGTAACTTTCTACATAAAATCAATATGTATGTGTTTTTTTTTTATGTATGTGTTTTTAAAATCCTTTATCCTCTTGCTTTTAAGAAAAAAAATCTATTTCAGGAGCTCAGAAATTTCTCAGAACATAAAAGCAAAAAGCTATTTTAAATGTGGATTCACGAGATTGTGATAGTATAATGGATGTGTGAGGAGTCGTCTCTGACATCTGACCAGTTCTAATTCATTCTACTTTAAAATTTTCATTTCTGGACTTTGTAGTCTTGAATTTCTAGCTTCAAGATTCTATGATTATCTTTAATCATGGCGCCAGTGGAGAGGGCATCCTGAATTGCCTAAGCATTCTGCCAAGGGATTTTGTGAAGAGGACATAGGCCAGATGAGACTTTCAGGGTGAGAACCTTAAAATTAAGACAATGGGGCTGTGTTTTGAGTGCAGTGGTTTGAAACACTTGCCTGATCTAGAGTTGAAAATCTGGGTCAAGTAAGAGGTCTACTGAGGTCTTCCTTTATAATTATAATGGCTGTGGCTTATTGAGGACATACTGTATACTAAGCACTTGACCTGGGTCAGCCCTGCAAAGCAATGGGTATTATTCTCCTTTCATAGAAAACTAAAATACCTTGCAATTACAGAACAGATATGGGACGCCAAACTTGATGTAAGCCTGGGTCCTAATCCTCAGAATTTTCTGGTCAGATCTCCCTGAAAAGGCTTTATCTTTGTGGTCAAAGTGAGGGTTGACTTTCTGCCTGATTATAAGAATTTAGTACTAGATAGTCTACCGCCATCCAATAACTCCAGACTCTGGTGGCATTCCATTACTCCTACACTTAGTAGGTTCATTTCCTCTTATTTCTCTTTCTTCTGACAGATCACTGATGCACTCACTGCCATTGCCCTGTATTTTGCAATCCAGGACTTCAATAAAGTTGTGGTGAGTAGTCAGTGGGTGGGACAAAGGTCGTGTACTGAAAGATCAACTGCCTTAAAATCCTAAGAAGTGGGAGTGAAGCTTCTGTCTTGTTCAACCATCCCTGGAATGGCCAAACCCAAACCAACATCTTACTTACAGAAAGGTCAGCTTAATCTTTGTGGCTTAGTATTCACTTACATATCCAAGTTCAGACTTTCTGGAGCAAATGCAGTTGAATTGCTGTTACATTATTTAAGACCCTTAAAAATCCTCCATTGCTTTCACCAGTATTTCTTTCTAAAGGGAAATGAGTATAGCTTTTAACTCACTGTCTTATGCCTGTCCAAGGTAAAACTGGATTCTCAATATAGTTTCTGTTACCCTGTATAGAACAATCTTAATTGGAAAATTTGACATGTATTAAATGCCTGTTAAAAGCCATATGTAATAGCCCAGGGGAATTGTGTATTGGGTTCATTCTCATTTTCCTAGGTTCTGAGAGAGTTAACAGATTAACCATGTATACTATTCATGCAGTTATTTTAAAAATTGGCTGCAGTCCTCATTGACTGGCTGGGAGCCACTGAGAGGATTTAGACTGTAGTGAGTGAAGGCTGCATCCCATTGGTATTGTCTGTTTATGCTTCATTTTCACTTTGGTTATCAAGCCATAGAGTCAGAATTAGCTGTTTGCATTTCTGTGCACTGGTCATCAATAACATAAACTTGTTGAATTCTGGAATTTAAGACCTTAAAGAGATTTTTAAAATATCTAAACTGAGGGTTCTTACTTGGAGTCCATTTTCAGGTTTAATGGGTCTACACACATCCTTAAAATGTGAAAAATTGTGTGTGTGTGTACTATGCCTTTTTTTCCAAGAAGAAAGTCCATATTTGTTACTAGCGCTCAAGGAGTCCTTGATTTCACTGCTTAAAGAATTAAGAAATACGTTCTAGAAACTAAATATCACTAAGACCAGGGAGTATATATCTTAAACTAATGGAGCATTTGTGACAACATGAATGAACCTTGAGGACATTTTGCTAAGTAAAATAAATCAGAGAAAAACAAATACTGTGTGATCTCATTTATATGTGGAATCTAAAAAAGTCGAATTCGTAGGATAGAATATATTGGTGGTTGCCAGGGGCTGGGGGTGGGGAAAATGGAGAGATGTTGGTCAAAGGGTACAAATTTCCAGATACAAGATAATTATGTTCCAGAGATCTACTATGCAGCATAGTAACTCCAATTAACAATATCATACTGTTACTTGAAAGTTGCTAAGAGAATAGACCTTAAATGTACTCTCATTCCCCTCCAGCCACACACATAATTATGCAAGGTGATAGACGTGTTAACTAACCTTATTGTAATAATCATTTTGCAATATGCATGTATAGCCTTAAGCTTATACCATCATGTATACCTTAAGTTTATATAATGTTATGTGTCAATTATATATCAAGAAAGCTGGAAGAGAACAGAAAAAATTTGGGGGCTAATGTAGAGTGCTTTAGGGTTTCCCAGGTGACTCAGTGGTAAAGAATTCACCTGCCAATGCAGGAGACTGGGGTTCTCTCATTCCCAAAGACTTGGGAAGATCCTTTGGAGGAGGAAATAGCAACCCACTCCAGTCTTCTTGCCTGGAAAATTCCATGGACAGAGGAGCCTGGAGGACTACACTCCATGAGATCTCAAAGAGTCGGACACGACAGCACACACACACACACAGAATGCTTTAACAGGATTCCCTGGAAGGCCAGTGGTGAAATGACTGGGTGTGAGATTTCTAAGCAGAGGAATTCAAAGATAAAATAGCAGTAGTTATTTTCTTCTCCCAAGATAGATTGTGTATGTAAACTCCAATCTTTGTTCTTTGAAGTTACATGCTAAAATATTTAGGGGTGAAGGGCCATGATATCTGTGACTTAATTTAAAATGGTTTTGGAAAAAAATGCATCTGGTGTGTGTTTTTGTCTGTGTGTGTAGAGATAAAATGTGGAAGTGTTAACAGTTGGTGGATCTAGGTGTTTTATTGAATTGTTCTTTCAACTTTTCTATAGTTTGAAAGTTTTTAAGATAAAACACTGGAGGAAAAAATAGAAAATAGATCCATGTCTATACTCACCAGTGTGTGTGTGTGTTTGTATGTATATGGGATATATGTAAATATCTAAGGGAGGGTTGGTAGCTTTCATCTAAGAACACAATCAACCATATCTGTGTTCTTAGATGAAACAGATGTTCATCTGTGTTCTTGTGTTTTAATGAAAGCTGATTAGAGATACTAACATCATATGTATTCCTTTTTTTTCCCCTGATCAATTGTCATATACTCCAGTTAAAATAATTTTTAATGGGAGGAGAAGCTTATAGGGAAATAAACTAGATTTCAGTGAGTTTCCTAACAAGTCATGCTTTAGTGTCAGTAAAAGAGATACTTTTAATTTAGAGGGCCAATAATTTCAATTCAGTCTTGCTGGAATTTGAGACTTTTTATCCCTGGTAATGAAGCTGTAGTAGTAGTAGTAGTAGTAGTAGTAGTAGTAGTAGTGTTAGTTGCTCAGTTGGGTCCAACTCTTTGCCACCCCGTGGACTGTAACCCACCAGGCTCCTCTAGAGTGGTAGCCATTCCCTTCTCCAGGGAGAAGTCTTCTCAGGAAGACCCAGGGCTTGAACCCAGATCTCCTGCATTGCCGGCAGATTCTGTAACGTCTGAGCCACCAGGGAAGCCCATCTGCACCCAAATGCATCCTGGAAAACTACGGTAGAGAGGGAAGACTGCATCCCCACCCGCATCTCCAGCTTCAGCATGTGAAATATGGGTGCTGATTGATTGTGACCAGTTGATTCACATGATATTTTACGTCTGCTTTGCTTGACAAAAGCAAAATTGGTCTAGCCTGTCCTCTGCTGAGATTGTGCTCATTTGGAATTCAGAATTCATGTTAGAAAGCTGCAGGTGGTTTGATAGGTAGTGATAAAAACCTCCATCCTCTGATATGCTTAGAGGGTTGTGAATTTGGAGGGTAGCTTCCTGAATTTGAAAGGTGTTGAGGCTAACAGTTGAAGGTGTAGTGAGTGTGGACGATTCATTCCCTACCCTCCACCCTAGGTTTTGGGGATGCAAACGTGTGTAGACACAGCTTCAGTGATTAGAAAAAGCTCTTTATTTGGAGTAGGGGAATTATGTCCTTGAAAAAACCAATTTTCCAAGGGACAAGGAAATGGCTGCATGGAGTAGTGGGTGAAAGGGAAGGAAAACTCCACCCTGGAGATTTTTTAATTCAGAAAAATATAATTTTTAATTATATTAAAATTCAGCAGAATATTTAATTCTGCTGAAGTATATAGAAAAGCTGATTCATGATTATAAAGGTAACACATCCAGGCAATTAATTTTTAGGTCACTTTTAATCTCTCCTGTGATAGCTGTATATCTCATTGTTATGGCTGTTGAATATATCTAGAAATACATTGATACTTATCTTTGGATTTTAAATTGTACTCCTTAACCCCATTTATTTTTATACTTCTGATATTTTCTTGGTGTGCGTTTAGTTTTCCTCATATTCTTAGACACTCTTCTTTCTCTAACTGGGATGCATGGGGATGTTTTAAAGGAATTTTGTCTGTGCGTCAGAGCTCTGAGTCAATATTGAGCCTCTGAGGCCAGGCATAATGGCAGCTGTGCTGATGAGATTAGGGGAGACGAAGAGAGAGCCAGCAGAGTGTCTGGGGACTGGTGAGCTGACTACCCTTCTCTAGTGGAGACTCTCCTTGCATAAAATCTTTCTGTTTTAAAGTAGTTTGGAAGGTTGGGGTTACACGGAAATATTCTTTCCTTTTTGGCACTTGTCACCTTTGCCCAGGACCTCCACATCCCTGTTTAACTGCCTCCTCACTTTAGCTGTCCTGCTGGCTGGCTTCCAGCCTGGGGAGTGGGCCTGCATTCCCACCTGTCTCTCCGGCTGCTCCTGGGTGAACTCCCTGTTTCCTTTTAATAGCCTGTCTTTGTGGCGCTCTTGCCCTCCAGGTGGCCTTCTTTTTGCAGTTGAACTCCAGAACCCCAGCTAGTGGGGCCTCCGTCCTTCCACCCCTGCTGCAGCTGTCTTCATGAAATGCTTTGTTTGCTGAGCCAGCCCCCTTCTCTGATAAAAGCACCTTAGTTTATATTTTGCCCTTTTAATTAAATAACCCCAGCTGTGAATGGCAGCATAAATCCTACTGATGATAATTCCTACCACTTAACTTGGACTCCCAGAGATGATCAAAGGGAGGCTTTTGAAGTTTGTTCAGGTTTTCTGATTAAGCCTCAGCCTGAACCTGTGCAGGAAATCTGGGGTTACCTGTGTTCCTGTGATGATCCTGAGATTTTCTTTTGAACTGAAAGATGGCTCTTAAAATTTTTTTTTTAATTTTAAAATTTAAATATCCAATACATGAAAAAACATGTAAAAAATATTACGTACTCTGAACCTATTTCAGCTTAAAATGTAAAATGTTTCACATGTAGTTGACTCTCTTGATACTTTCATCTCCTTACTCCCCTTCTCACCAGTTACCACTGTTCTGATTTTGGTGTTTATCAAACACATGGTCCTAACTTTTTCTGCATTTGTAAATATCCCTAAATAGTATATAGTATTTTTTGCATGCTTGTAACTTTATGTAAGTAGTATAACGCAATATATATTCTGTTGCCATCTGTGTTTTCATCCTTAAATCTTTAATGACACAGTACTTTAGCTTCTCTGAATTACTGTTTTATAACAGGTTACAGCATTGATTTTATACTAAGATCATTAAATCAGCAGGGGTACCCATTTGGGGTTCAGAGGCTTTTTTCTTTTTAATATTTATTTACTTAATTGCCTGCACCAGGTCTTCGTTGCAGTATGTGGGATCTAGTTCCCTGACCAGGGATCGAACTTGGGCCCTCTGCATTGGGAGCTCAGAATCTTAGCCACTGGACCACCAGGGAAGTCCCTCAGAGGCTTTTTCTATCTTTAGTTTGACCCATGTTTGCTTATAGGGTTGCCTAACATTTTTTCGTTCTAGAACACACCCATGAACTTGTTGGGATACACACAAGGGAAGGCGAGAGCTTTCCACCTCCATCTCACTGCCTCTTAACTATCCAGCTGCCCAGCCATACCCAGCCCTTCTCCTCTTCATCATGGTCATTTCCCACTTCCTCTGTGGAAGTCAAAACCTTCATGGGACTTTGCTGGTGGTCCAGTGGCTAAGACTGTGAGCTCACAATGCAGGGGGCGCAAGTTCAGTCCCTGGTTGGGGAACTAGTTCCCACACACCACAACTAAGAGTTCGGATGCTGCAATGAAAATCAAAGAGCACGTATGCCAGCCAAAAGATACATATATATATACACATATATACACATAAATATATATAAACAACTTCAAATAGGATAGCACAGAAGAAAACCCAGGACACTGTGACATTCAGGGGGGTCATTCCACTTTGCATGAAAATTGTTCACTTTGATGAAACTTTGAAATCCTTGGGCAACTGATGATATCTTTTAAAAATGACTAAAAATTGACTTGCCATTCAATCATTCAGTCAGCCATTCAGTAGTTATTGTTAGCTCACTGTGCCAGGTATTGGCAAATAAACATGGTCCCTGCCTTCATGGAACTTACAGTCTGCTGAAGGAGAAAGATGTTAGTCACATAAATAAATAAAAAAGTTCTAACCGTAAACACTGTTAGGAGATTTTTACAGTTAGGGCGGTGGAGAGTGTGCCTTCCTGAGGAAGTGATGATTTAACTGGGAGCTCAAAGACTGTGTGGGAGTTAACTGGGAAGAGAGAAGAGGTCGTTCAGGTTAAATACAGAGGCCTGGGAACAGGAGAAGGGTGGCATGTTCATGGTGCTTGAACCCAGAAAGTGAGAGGTGTGGGGAGTGGGTGTGAGCTGAGCCTAGAGAAGTAGGGCCAGGCAAGGCAGGCCACGTGGGGGAAGGACTTTTGTCTTCAATCTAAAATCAGTGGGAAGTTACTACTTATTTCATGTTTTGTCTTTTTTTTTTTCAGTTTAAAAAGCAGAAACTCCTTCTAGAACTAGACCAGTATGCCCCCGATGTGGCCGAACTCATCCGAACCCCTATGGAAATGCGTTACATCCCTCTGAAAGTGGCCATGTTGTAAGTATCCTCTGACCAAACGGGGCTCAGAGCCAACAAACGCAAGGAAAATCTGATGAGACTTTCTCATGTTGTTTGTTGTATTTTTGGAGATTTGGAGTCTTAGTCATCAAGTGTTTGCTATAGTTCTGTTGCACAGCTGGGGTTCTGGCCAGGAAAAGAGACAGAGCCATTCTGTCTCTTTTGGGACAAAGCCTCACACAGGCACACGCACAATCAACCCTTCACAGATGCTTTTTCACTCGATGCTGATCTGGGTTCCAGCCTCCATGTAACCAGTATTTCTAAAAACAATAACAACAAAAAATTTTTCAGTTGTAATATATGGGTTGCAGAAAATTCTGGTCTTTATGCAGCTGTT
The DNA here is from genome assembly GCF_000754665.1 of Bison bison bison. Lineage (NCBI taxonomy): Eukaryota > Metazoa > Chordata > Mammalia > Artiodactyla > Bovidae > Bison > Bison bison. The sequence continues at coordinate 1,518,472 of NW_011494924.1, read as the reverse complement.
ATTCCAAGCAGCTCCTATGTCTCATGTAGAATTTACTCCCTCATTTGTAGTTCAGAAAACTGAATTGAAGTGCCAAACAGACCCATCCCAGCTGGGTAACGAGCGTGGGCGAGTAGAACTTACTGAACTGAGGTTCTAT
>NW_011494924.1:1510145-1518233 GCF_000754665.1 Bison bison bison | reverse complement strand
CTATGGAAGAATTATCTAGGGGTACCAGTGCTGCCTGTAACTTTAATTCTTTCAGGTTATTCCTGTTTATGTTGCTGAGATAGGCAAATAGGAATAATTATTCAGTCAACTGATAGTAAATGTTAATAATACACTTGTTCCTAAGGATACACAGTAAACAAGGCAGACCAGTTTCCTCATGGAAAGACATGACCTTAGAACGTCAGATTTAGAAGGGGTCTTATGAGGACAGTTTATTCAACCCTCTGCCTTGTGTGTGACTCTCCCATTCAGTATTCCAGATAGGTGGCTGTGTAGCTGCTTCTTGAACATCACCTGCTATTTAGAAATGGCATTTTTCCCCCTTCCCACCAAGCACATTTGAGGTGTCAGTTCATATCTATGTATTTCAGAAATATTGGTGGGAACTACCTAATAGAAACAGAGGTTTGGCAGCATTACGAATGCCTTATAGACTCAGGGGGTAGTTTTGTAATAGCAGCAGTCATTTTCTTAAAGGTTGTGTAACAAATCTGTCTATAATTGCTAGAAAAAAAATTAACAATTTCTGGGCTGTTGGCTTTAGAACTGATAATCTTACAGCTCTGAGAGGTATTGGATTTAAGGTCTTTATTTGTGAATAATAATTATAATCTCTTCCTGAGACACTGGCATGTTTCTTCCCATCTGATAATCAGAATTATGTAACTGTTCTCCCTTTTCACTGTGTCTGCCAGGAAACTCCTCAGAGCCAGATTTAAAGCTGATTATTACAATGCTGTAGAAGACCTATTTGTTCTTCTTTCCCTGATCTTGGCTTTTTCCTTTTATTTATGTTTTCCCTGGTCTTAATTCTTTATTTTAATTTTGCTCTCACTTCTATCATCTGTTCTCATTTGAGCTACTTCAGATCTTTTGTGGAAGCAAGATAAAAATAAATAAAAATACAGTTATGACTGTTAAGATTTCCCTGTTCATTGTTACAAATTCATTTTTTTCAGTTCATTCCTTCCCACCTCAGGAAAAGACTGTTTCAGTTAATTCCTTGCCAGTGGAAGTTCAAGCCGTCCTGTGAAGTTCAGTGGCCACTAGCTTGTGTGCGACTCTCCTATTCTCCTGTTGTTGAATTCAGCAGACACTTATTATTCTGTCCTTTGGGTCTGGCTTGGTGGATGTAGCTTGACTGTCAAGAGGACTAACCTTAAATCACTCTCACCTCTTGAATGGGGGTAACCTATGTTAGAGTTTAGGAACCTGATTGAGGAAAAAGTAGTTTCCTATTTTTCAGAGACAAGTATAGCCATTCCTAAAATATATGGCTCTGTGGGAATTAGTAGAATTTTTATAATTTTTGAAGCCTGAAGTAATAGAAAATGTAGACTTTAGAGCCAGAAAGATGTGATTTTGAATGTATTTATTAGCTTGTAAAACCTTAACCTTGTTACTTAACCACTGAGTTTTGGTTTTCTCATCTGCAAAATGGGAATAATGTTATTGCTGGTTTCTAGAATCTATGTGATGATGAAATATGATGGTTTTCATATAAAACACATGGCAAAGAATAAGCAGTAAACGTTCAGTGCCTTTTATTCACTGGCCACAACCCCACTCCATCCTCTTTTACTTAGGAGAACTCATTTCTAAGATGTTGCCTTCCTTTCAGTATGCTTTTAGTAAGCCTCAAGAACTTTCTGTCTATGGTGGCCAGGACTCCCTGGTCCTTTGACCAGGATTACTAATGTCAGATATGTGTGTTTTTCTCCAGCTATCTTTTAAATCCCTACACGGTCTTGTCTTGTGTTGCCAAGTCTACCTGCGCCATCAACAACACCCTCATTGCTTTCTTCATTTTGGCTACAATGAAAGGTAAGGCCCCAAAGGAAAGAACAAACCTCAGTTCCGGATTTGTGCAGGGCTTTTTGTAACACTTATGCAGTGGATTAAAAACAAAAAACAGCATTCAAAAAGATTTTTTAAAACTATACAAGTAGTATAATATTATTGTAGAAATGTCAGATAAGCCAAGAGAAAAAATTAAAACATCCTGATTCTACCACTCAGAGAGTCACCGTTAACATAGTTTGAACAAAAACAAGAAAATTCTAAAAGGCTTACAGTGAGAACAGCGGCACTATGCCTCCTTCTTCCTATCCCTAGTTCAAGTTCTTTGAAGGAGCTAATTTTTTTTTGCTTGTATCTATTTCCATGTTTGTAAATAAGACCTAGTATTGCTGTTTGGTAAATTATGAATTTTAGACATTATCTATTGTTGATTCTCATTATGGGAGATAACAATTTAGCTCTTTGATACCTGTTTCTTTGCTGGTGCTCCCTGCAGTGGAAAAGTGGAATCTTAACCGCTGGACCACCAGGGAAGTCCCTCACAGCTTTGATTAAATCAGTAGTTAGTACCTATGTTTTATGACAGTATAGGTATTATTCACTACTGGGAAAAGTAGTAACCATGGTTATTTTTTCTATCTTGTACAACCTTTTTATTTTTTTTTAATTGTGGAATTTTTGCTTGTTTTTGTTGTGCTTAATCCTTTTGTACCAATCACTGTTTTTTCCCCCAGTTGCTCTGCTAGATCTTTCAAGTGCCTAATAATACAGACATGCCTCAGAGATATTGTGGGTTTGGTTCCAGATCACAGCAATAAAGCAAATATTGCAATCAAGTGAGTCAGGAATTTTTTGGTTTCCTAGTACCTATAAAAGTTATGTCTACATTATACTATATTCTGTTAAGTATGCAATAACATTATATCTAAAACAATGTACATAGCTTAATTTAAACATAGTTTATTGGTTAAAAAAAAAAATTAGCCCCACACAAGAGAATCAGCTTGTCCTTTGAAGCCAAGCATTGACTTCCCCTCTCTAGCTCTGAAAGTCTCGATGGCATCTTCTTCTGAAAGAAGACTGCTTCCTCTATGTTGAGAATCTATTGTTTGTTTTTTTAATTGCTTTTATTTATTTATTTAGTTGTAGCATGCAGGATCATCCATCTTCGTTGCAGCATGTGAACTCTTCAATTGTGGCATGTGAGGTCTTACAGCATGTGGGATCTTAGTTCCTGATCAGGGATTGAACCCAGGCCTCCTGCTTTGATCTGATTTGCATGTTTTATTTTCTGTTGATTTTTTCCATCATTTTTACTTCCTTTTTCTGGAATACTTCCTTGTTTTTATCTTTTGACTCTTATATGGAATTTTTGATTGTTATTTTATACTTTCAAGTTCTTTGTTGGTCTCCAGTTGTTTCTCTGAGGCATCATTCTTATTTTGTCACACAGTGTCCTTTCTAAGCTGAGTTTTCTTGTTTTGTTTTTGTTTTTAGTTTCTGTTTGTTCTAAGCATGATCCCTTTGTCTTCCTGGACTCCCCCACTTCCCCCCCAATCCATGGCTGCCTATTTTTTTTTACTGTTTATCTGAGGTCTATCTTTCATGTGGGGAGATTTTCTCTTATTTATAGTGATCCTTAGCTGTCTGCTTATTATTTAAGGATATTATACTAACTTGTTGATTTGAGATTGTGTACATGGGCAAGACTTGTTGATGGATCATTCTCACTGTAGCAAGATCAGACAGCTGGCTGACTTTTTTTGATGGAGGGATCCCTAAATGTCATCATTTATAGGTTTTCTTTTCCTCTGAATGTATTTAGTTTTTCCACAGAGGAATCTTCCAGTTCCCTGCATAAGGGTAGCAGGGTTAGAGTTGCAGTAGGGTAGGGGGTTCATGTGATCAACTGTCTGGAGTTGTGAGAGCAGTAGCAGGGGAGGTGGCTGGTTGAAATACATAAATTTTTTTAAATTGAAGGATAATTGCTTTACAGTGTTGTTTCTACTCTACAATAACATGAATCAGCTATGTGTGTGCTCAGTCACTCAGTCATGTCCGACTCTTTGCGACCCCATGGACTGTAGCCAGCCAGGCTCCTCTGTCCATGGGGTACTCCAGGCAAGAATACTAGAGTGGGTTGCCATTTCCTACTCCAGGGATGCATCAGCTATAAGTATGCATGTATCCCCTCCCTCTTGAGGCTCCCTCCTACCCACCCCTCTAGGTCATCACACAGCACCAAGCTGAGCTCCCTGTGTTATACAGAAGCTTCCCACTAGCCATCTGTTTTACACATGGTATTGGATATATGTCAGTTACTCTCTCAGTTTGTCCCACCCTCTCCTTCCGCTGCTGTGTGCACAAGTCTATTCTCCATGTTTTCCTGCCTTGTAAAATAGGTTCATCAGTACCGTTTTTTCTAAATCCCATATGTATGTGTTAATATACAGTATTTGTTTTTCTCTTTCTGACTTATATTTTTGTGTAATCTCATTACTACTTTTTAGTCCACACTTCTCTTTAGCCTATTACTGTGCTTAATATCCCTTGACCTGTGCCTCTTTAGTTAATTTTCTCCAGAACTATAGTCTCTAGGGGTGGAGTAGAATGAAGGATGGGGGTGTGTAGAGGTAGTCAACTGACTGATTGCACATAGTTGAGATGAGACCTGGGGTTCTGGCTGGTCTGTACAAAACCTTTCAGTTTGATTTTCATCTCTGTAACTTAGCCCACCTGCCAGGGTATCTGATACCTTCAAGGTGCATTTCTCAGAATGGGGTGAGTTGGCCTGATTTTTATTGGTATTCATCTCTGCAGGCCATTAAGTTGTAAACTCTTCCATATTGCTCATTTATCCCTCTTCCTCCTCCTTTTTAAAAACAATAGTTTTTGTTAATGCATCTTAATATTGTTTCATTTTTAAAAATATTTGTTTGACTGCATCAGGTTTTAGTTGCGGCATGTGGGATGTTTTTTGTTTCACGTGGGACCTTCTGTTGCCGCACCCAGGTTCTCTAGTTGTGGTGTGAGGGCTCAGGAGCACGCAGGCTCAGTAGTTGTGGCCCACAGGCTTAATCGCTCTGCCACATGTGGGATCTTAGTTCCCTGACCAGGATGGAACCCAAATCTCCTGCATTGCAAGGCAAATTCCTAACCACTGGACCATCAGGGATGTCCCCTCTTCTTCCTGCTTTTATTTATTTATTTTTTTCTCTTTTTTTTTTTTTCCTTTTTTTTTCTCTCTCTTTTTTTTTTTTCTTCTTCCTGCTTTTAATGTTTCCACTATTACATGAAAATTTGTTTTACTATAACCTCTTCTCCAGTTTTTTGTGATTTAAGACAATTTTTAGTGCTTTATTGTCATTTCAGTGAGGTTTTTGGAGGGAACAATGATATACATGTGATTTGTTGTTGTTGTGCAGTCCCTAAGTCATGTTCGACTCTTTGCGACCCCATGGACTGCAGCACGCCAGGCTTCCCTGTCCTTCACTGTCTCACAGAGTTTGCTCAAACTCATGTTCACTGAGTCGGTGATGCCATCCAGCCATCTCATCCTCTGTTGATTAGCATTAGAGGTATATATTTCCAGATTTTCCCCCCATTTTCCTTTTAGACTTTTAAATATATCAATTAACTGTTGCCACAAAAATGTTATTTGACAAAGCACTCCAAAACTCAGTGGCTTAAAATAACAGTACACATTTACTTCACTCGTCTGTCTGTAAGTCAGCTAGGTGTCAGCTGACCTAGGTTGGATGTGGCTAGACAGTCTGTTGGTTTCATTGGGGCTCATTCATGCATCAACAGCTGGCTGTAGTCGGCTAATCTAGGCTGGGCTTTTCTCCACATGTCTGTCATCCTCATGGACCAGGGGACTAATTTAAGTATATTCTTCTCATACTGATGTCAGAGACACAACTGTTGAGGCTTGAGCTTTTGATGTTTCTGGTTGTATCACATGATGCAGACATATATGTCTGAGGTCAGGGGTAGATACTTCCCCATTCACAGTGGGAGTGCCCTGCAAAGTTATATGGCAAAGAGCCTGGACATAGGGAGGGGTAAAGAATTGGCACCAAAAATACAGCCTGCCGCAAACGTCAATAAACATTTAGTCTGTCATTTTTCATGGCTGCTTACTGTTCCATTGTGTTGACCAATAAATAGAAATTCTTTAACCAACTTCTACTATTAAATATCTAGTTAACAGTTTTCAGTTTTCAGCTGTTTAAATAGTATTACAGTTAATTTTCCTACTTTTTTTTAATTAAAAAATTTTTTTGGCTTCATCACCAGGCATAGTTCCCCAACCAGGGATCAAACCCTGCCCCCAGCAGTGAAAGTGCTGAGTCTTAACCACTGGACCGCCAGGGAATTCCCATACAGTTAGTTCTATAATGTAATTTCTAATAGTAATTTTCACACCCATGTACAATTATTTTCTTACCACAGAAATAAGAGTCCTAGAAATAGAACTTTTGTGTCACAGGCTGTATACCTTCTTTAGGATTTCCGAAATTTATCACTAAATTGCCTTCAAGAGTTTTACCAACTTATACTGCCATAAGAAGTGTATGAGAGCCCTTGTTTCCCTACATTATTGCTGAATAGTTTACACACTTAGGGAACAAAGACTCAAAAGTAACACATAGAGCCTTTTACTTAGAGTTTACTTATGGAAAGTACTTGTGTCTTTTTAAGACATTGCTTCTCTTGGAGTGGTTGTGGTGGTTTTTCTGTAGGTTATTTAGTTTAACTTACTGTCAGATTACTTGAAATGACTCTTTGCTGTCTGTGAACACTCCCTACCTTAGTTCCTGTTTCCGAGTGTCTTATCTCACATAGATTCATTTATCAAGGTGCTTGGTGCCCATTAAAGTAAGAACTATCACCTGGCAGAAGGGATTGAACACTGACCTTTGGAAATGTCACCTTTAAAATAGCTGAGGAATTTCCCTGTCAGTCCAGTGCTTAAGACTCCTTGCTTCTAATGCAGGGGGTGGAAGTTCTATACCTGGTCAGGGAAATAAGATCTCACATGCCACATGGTATGCCCAGAACATTAAAAAAAAAATAGCCAAGCACAAAGGTAGAAAGGCTGAAGCCATGCCCTCTGAGGTATGTACAATAGGAGTCTCACACAAAAATGTGAAGTATATCATTTGAAGAACACCTTTCGTAAGACGTCTTAGGTCAATGAAAAGATTTTGAGGGGGGAAAAATCATATTAAAAAGTTATATATAACTCTTTGGCAGCCACACTGTTTTTGATTCCACAGAAAAAATTTATTATGTCACTCCAGATTTCTGTCAAGTGAATTTTATAAACTTTTTTGTGATACTGTATGCACAATTTTGTTTTACTTTTATTATTTGTTTCATATGAATCATGTATGATATTGGTCACATATTTGTTAGTTTCTTTAAATCTAAATTTAAGTTTTTTAAGTTTTAGGAGTAGTTCAAGTACTTGGTAAAAATAAAAGAAGTTCAAACATATAAAATGAGAAGTAAAAGTCTTTTATCATCCCACCCTACCCAACCTCCTCTTCCATTCCTCAGGTATACTTGTCATGGGATCCCAGGCCTTCCCTTTTGCTAGACACCTAAGTTATTTTCCATTGTTGGTGGCTATAAATAGAGACCGTCACAAGTAACATTTCTAATCTGTTAAAATATTTCCAGAATTTTATTTTAGTTAGGTCTCCGAACTATTCTAACTCTTTGAGTATATTAGTAATCTCTATTAACAGTATACACAAAGTTAGTTCATTTATAAAATTTGCAACTCTTATTTCTACATTTCACATTTGTACCACATAATTAGATATTTAATGAAATTAATGATGGAATAATTCATTAAAGATGAAAACAGTTGGGAGAATTCACAAAAGAAGGGATATAAATGACTAAAAACGATGAAGAAATACTCAACTCCATAGATAACTAATCAGTTCAGTTCAGTTCAGTCACTCAGTCATGTCCGACTCTTTGTGATCCCATGGACTGCAGCACGCCAGGCTTCCCTGTCTGTCACCAACTCCCGAAGCTTACTCAAAATCATGTCCATTGAGTCAGTGATGCCATGCAACCATCTCATCCTCTGTCATCCCCTTCTCCTCCCTCCTTCAGTCCTTCACAGCATCAGGGTCTTTTTCCAATGAGTCAGTCCTTTGCATCAGGTGGCCAAAATATTGGAGCTTCAACTTCAGCATCAGTCCTTCCAATGAATATTCAGGACTGATTTCCTTTAGGATAGACTGG
>NW_011494924.1:1476725-1510045 GCF_000754665.1 Bison bison bison | reverse complement strand
GTAACTTTATTTATTTTTTTTTAATTTTATTTTATTTTTAAACTTTACAATATTGTATTAGTTTTGCCAAATATTGAAATGAATCCGCCACAGGTATACATGTATTCCCCATCCTCCCTTCTCCCTCCCCATACCATCCCTCTGGGTCGTCCCAGTGCACCAGCCGTAAGCATCCAGTATCGTGCATTGAACCTGGACTGGCGACTCGTTTCATATATGATATTATACATGTTTCAATGTCATTCTCCTAGATCTTCCCAACCTCTCCCTCTCCCACAGAGTCCATAAGACTGTTCTATACATCAGTGTCTCTTTTGCTGTCTCGTATACAGGGTTATTGTTACTATCTTTCTAAATTCCATATATATGCGTTAGTATACTGTATTGGTGTTTTTCTTTCTGGCTTACTTCACTCTATATAATAGGCTCCAGTTTCATCCACCGGGAAAACTGGTCAACCACTTGTAAAAGAATGAAACTGGAACACTTTCTAACACCATACACAAAAATAAACTCAAAATGGATTAAAGATCTAAACATAAGACCAGAAACTATAAAACCCCTAGAGGAGAACATAGGCAAAACACTCTCTGACATACATCACAGCAGGATCCTCTATGACCCACCTCCCAGAATATTGGAAATAAAAGCAAAAATAAACAAATGGGACCTAATTAAACTTAAAAGCTTCTGCACAACAAAGTCTCTGCTTTTTAATATGCTGTCTAGGTTGGTCGTAGCTTTTCTTCCAAGGAGCAAGTGTCTTTTAATTTCATGGCTGTAGTCACCATCTGCAGTGATTTTGTGATACCGTTCAATATCACAGTAATTCAACTCTGTGCCTCAGCCAGTAATGCTGAAGAATCTGAAGTTGAATGGTTCTATGAAGACCTACAAGACCTTCTAGAAGTAACACTCAAAAAAGATGTCATTTTCATTATAGGGGACTGGAATGCAAAGGTAGGAAGTCAAGAGATACCTGGAGTAACAGGGAAATTTGGCCTTGGGGTACAGAATGAACCAGGGCAAAGGCTTAACAGAGTTTTGCAAGGAGAATGCACTGGTCATAGCAAACACCCTCTTCCACAAACACAAGAGAAGACTCTACATATGGACATCACCAGATGGTCAATACCAAAATCAGATTGATTATATTCTTTGCAGCCAAAGATGGAGAAGCTCTATACAATCAGCAAAACAAGACTGGGAGCTGACTGTGGCTCAGATCATGAACTCCTTATTGCCAAATTCAGACTTAAATTGAAGAAAATAGGGAAAACCACTGGACCATTCAGGTATGACCTAAATCACATCCCTTAATGATTATACAGTGGAAGTGACAAATAGATTCAAGGGATTAGATCTGATAGAGTGCCTGAAGAACTATGAACGGAGGTTAGTGACCTTATACAGGAGGCAGGGATCAAGACCATCCCCAAGAAAAAGAAATGCAAAAAGACAAAATGGTTATCTGAGGAGGCCTTACAAATAGCTGAGAAAAGAAGAGAAGCTAAAGGCAAAGGAGAAAAAGAAAGATATATCCATTTGAATGCAGAGTTCCAAAGAATAGCAAGGAGAGATAAGAAAGCCTTCCTCAGTGATCAATGCAAGAAAAACAATAGAAAAACAATAGAATGGGAAAGACCAGAGCTCTCGTCAGAAAATTAGAGATACCAAGGGAATATTTCACAATATGGGCACAATAAAGGACAGAAATGGTAAGGACCTAACAGAAGCAGAAGATATTAAGAAAAGGTGGCAAGAATACACAGAAGAACTATACAAAAAAGATTTTCATGACCCAGATAACCACGATGGTGTGATCACTCAACTAGAGCCAGACATCCTGTAGTGTGAAGTCAAGCGGGCCTTAGCAAGCATTGTTACGAACAAAGCTAGTGGAGGTGATGGAATTCCAGTTGAGCTGTGTCAAATCCTAAAAGATGATGCTGTGAAAGTGCTGCACTCAATTATGCCAGCAAAGTTGGAAAACTCAGCAGTATCCACAGGACTGGAAAAGGTCAGTTTTCATTCCAATCCCAAAGAAAGGCAATTCCAAAGAATGTTCAAACTATCGCACAATTGCACTCATCTCACATTCTAGCAAAGTAATGCTCAAAATCCTCCAAGCCAGGCTTCAATAATACGTGAACTGTGAACTTCCAGATGTTCAAGCTGGATTTAGAAAAGGCAGAGGAACCAGAAATCAAATTGCCAACATCCATTGGATCATCAAAAAAGCAAGAGAGTTCCAGAAAAAATATCTACTTCTGCTTTATTGACTATGCCAAAGCCTTTGACTGTGTGGATCACAACAAACTGTGAAAAATTCTGAAAGAGATGGGACTACCAGACCATCTGACCTGCCTCCTGAGAAATCTGTATGCAAGTCAAGAAGCAACAGTTAGGACTAGACATAGACTGGTTCCAGATTGGGAAAGGAGTACATCAAGGTTGTATATTGTCACCCTGCTTATTTAACTTCTATGCAGAGTACATCCTGTGAAATGCTGGGCTGGATGAAGCACAAACTGGAATCAGGGTTGCAGGGAGAAATCAATAACCTCAGATATTAATTATTAGATAACTAATAAAGCAAAGCAAATTGAAAACACAGAGAGAGAAGTGGCTTTTTTTATTCCCTTTCAAATTGGCAAAGATTTTAGAAGATAATTCTCAGTGCTGGCAAAGTGCTGTCAAATTGGCATTTTCCCACATCTCAAGTTGACTTATAAATTGGTACAACCCTCTTGAGAAGCAATTTGGCAGTAAAATGTTTGTACTTTAATGAATTTTAGTTTTGATAACCTAATTCCAAAATAATGCAGAATTATAGACCAGGCTTTATGATACAAAGTCATTAATTAAGGATTATTTATAATAGAAAAATTGGAAACTACTTCAAAATAGAGGAATGACTGAGTAAAACATATTTGCCCATGTAATTAAAGAAAATACAATTTACCCATGCACATATTTAATAATAATTCTAAATTATGTGAGAGTACATTTATTTTTTAAAACTGAGTACAAAATTATATATTTTAATAAAATATAGTCTCAACTATGTGAAAACCACAGCACAAATAGAAAACAGATTCCAAAAGAGTAGTACTTGTTTCTAGTAGAGTAAGTTCATGAGTAATTTTTGTTTCTTCCTCCAAGTTTCTTTAATGAGCACATAATTTAAAATAAAGTAACTTAATTGACGAGGGACCTTGGAAGTTAACTTAGTATCTGTCTTCCCAGACTTTGATGGAGCAGGTGTCCCCTCAGAAGGGAGTGGCCTCATTTGCTTTGTCCCCTTGACTCCTTCTTGCCCTCCCTTGACTTCCTGTGTGTCAGGCCAGGGTTGTCTGGGATACGTCAAGAGCCACAGGCCACGACAAGGTCCAGGCCAGTGTATTGTGATGTCCTTGTTGGGGTGTTGGCCTGGAAACTCAGGTCTGTAGGCAGGGTTGATATTAGTTTAGTGAAGTGGCTTTGGTTTCAGTTCAGAAGTTGGAGCTTTGGTGAAGGAGTACTCTGCCTATCTGTGAGCTAGTTAAAATACTCCATCCCTCTGAAGTTGTCTTCATTAGGTTTTCACAAGGAAAACATACAGATGTTAATAGGTATCCTGCCTGTTCACTGTGGTTGTTTGTCCACAGTGAGATGCTCCAGACTGGAAATTCCTGAGGTTTGCCGCCTAAGGACCCTTCCAACTGTCCTTATTCCACCAAAAGAGGCCTGGATGACAGCACTTGCTTCCCAAGGGAAAAGAAAGATCAGTACTACCAGAGGTAGTCCAGAGTAAGAGCTCAGGCTCTTCTCATGTCAGACAGATGTCAACAAAAAATGTTGCCTTCAAAATCAGAAAATAAAGGGTGTTGCAGCCCTCAAGCCATCACATTCCAGCTGCCCTGAAAGTGAATCCAGAAAGAACTCAGGATAGAAACAGGATGACCCATCTGGTGGCCAGTGCTGCAGCCACTCTCCCCCCTTTTCCCCCTTACCCCCAGACAGTGTACCCTGAGGAGACTCAGGGTGAGAATGTCCCCACCCAGGTAGCTGAGGTGCATATCAAAGGAATGATTTCAGTGAGACTCTTGCATCTGCTTTTTTTAAGAAAAGTGCTAAATTCCTTAACTTGAGGTATATAGTTTTCTTTCATTAACAGGAGACTTTTGATGTTCAAATTACCTGGTCTTTGTTTCAAAAACTACTATAGGGTACATGTATATTCATGTCTGAGTCCCTTCACTGTTCACCTGAGACTATCACAACATTGTTAATCAGCTATACCCTAATACAAAATAAAGTTTAAAACAAAAAAACTGCTATATATCCTGGCTCTTCCCTTACTTCTTCGGAAGCAGTCTCTGAGAGCTATCTGAGATGGTTTGTCTCAAGCTTAAGTCCTCAGTCTTGTCCACCAAATAAAATATAAATCTCAACTTTTTAGGTTGTGCATTTTTTTTAGTGAGACAGACCTGGTGGCTAATTGTAGCTCCAGCCCTTCCTGACAGTATCACCTCAAGTAAGTGACTTAACTGTTTGGGGCCTCAGTTTCCTTGTCTATAACATGGGGACTGAAACAATCTCTACTGTGTAAAGGGAACATAAAGAATGAATGAGATGGTAATGTGAAACAGTGTAGTATAGGGGCAGGTACTGGATGCTCAGTAAATAGTGGTGCTGATTGTTACTCTTAATATTATCTTCCTATTTAAAAGACCCCTCAGGATAGACAGGGTCTCCTTGAGTCTTCTGGAAAGGACTGGGAGAAGGTTAAAAGGAGAGGGTCTCTTCCTGGAGCCCTGGAAGAACATGGCAGAGTGGTGATCCTGAGCCCTGATGAACCCATCACTTCCGTATGCGGTTCCTCTCGGTAACCTTTTCACAGGCCCAAGGACCCTAGGATGAACCAGCCTGGGATTTTGTCAGATCAACCCAACTTCGAAACCTGTTTGTGCTGAGGCCTTACCAGTGCTGAGGCCTCAGGCAAATCACACAGCCTCTAGAGCTTCGGTTTGATCACACAGATAAGATCAGCCTCATGGATTAGTGGAGGAATAAACAAGAAACTTCACTGGAGCTTTAGGACTTCCCTGGTAAAGCATCTGTCTACAGTGCGGGAGACCTGGGTTCAATCTCTGGGTTGGGAAGATCCTCTGGAGAAGGAAATGGCAACCCACTCCAGTACTATTGCCTGGAAAATCCCATGGACAGAGGAGCCTGGTAGGCTACAGTCCATGGAGTCCCAAAGAGTCAGACACGACTGAGCGACTTCACTTTCACTTTAAGTTTCAAACAAGAAACAAAAACCCAATAGTTGCCTATTGTGATGTTAGTTGCCTGTTGCTCTGTTGTAATGTTAATAATACAGTCATGGACTGAGGTCAAGAAGGTAGCATAGTGATGCAGTTAAAAGACTAGGGGCTCTGGAATGCGACTGTCTTGGTTCATATTCTGTTACTGTTCACCAGTTTGGGACCCCTTGGCCAATAACATCTCTGTCCTTCAGTTGACTTATGTGTAGAATGGGGATAGAAATAGTACCCACTTCATGGAATTATTGGAAGGACTAAATGACTTAATAGGTTTAAAGTGCTTATAGTTGTGGCTGGAACAGAATATATGCTCAGTGAATTATCGTCGTCATCATCACCAATATGGATGGACCACTCTGAGAAAGCCTGCACTGTCGAAAGAATACTGGGCGGGGAGGCTGGAACGTTGAGCCAGGCCCCAGCCCCTCCTCCTGCCCAGTTGTCTCGCTTGCTGTTCAGGTCCTAGTGCAACTTCCTCTTCTGAATGTCCTTGGGACCTCAGTCCTTTTGACCACATTCCAGTCTGTCCCATTGCCTATTCTAGTACAGAATAGAATATTCTATTCTGTTTGTGTCACCTGCTTCTGTTTGTGTCCCAGTCTCTCTTTTTTTTTTTTTTTTTAATTCAGTCTTCTTGGTATAGTTTGTCCTGGTTAGATGAGCAGTATGCCCTAGCTCTTGCCCAAATGAGGCTGCCACTTCATTATTATTTGAAATACCATGCCCAGGCTTGTAGACATGTTCTTGAATGATTGTGCAAGCTAAGCCTTCCTTGATTTGACCCCTACCTACTTGCTTGCTGAGACTGTTTTTGGCCACACTGCGTGGCATGTGGGGTCTTAGTTCTCCGACTAGGGATTGAATCCCTGCCTCTTGCACTGGAAGCACAGTCTTAAGCACTGGACCACCAGGGAAGTCCCTTGCTGAGACTTCTTAGATTATAACTTTTTGTTGAAGTACAACATACAGAAAAGAGCACAAATCATTAGTGTACAGTTGAATGAATTTTCATAAGATGATGAGTAACCAACATATTAAGAAACAGGATGTTACCAACATTCACAAAAGTCCCTTTTGCACCCTCTTCCAGCCACTCCTTCCAACTCTGTTTTGCCATGTTGAGCTAATTACGATCCTCATCCCTCCACCCCCAGTATACCATTCTTCCCCTCACCCTCCTGCCTGTGTAATTGCTGTTCCCTTGGACTGCCAGGCCTCACCTACTCATTGTTTAAAACTCAGGTGTCATCTTCTCCTAATGGATTCTGAATACTTGCACCGTACTTTCCTCCCATATTTTGTCATTGTTTACTGGGAGCTCCCTCAGGACAGAAACTATCTGAGTCATCAGTCTTCTGCACTCAGCACAGGCTTGGCATAGAACTGGCACTCCAGAAACGTTTGCATATTGTATTGTTGTTGTTCTGTCTCTGAGTTGTGTCCGACTCTTTGTGACCCCATGGACTGCAGCATGCTAGCCTTCCCTGTCCTTCACTGTCTCTCAGAGTTTGCTCAAACTCATGTCTGTTGAGTCAGTGATGCCATCCAACCATCTCACTTTCTTCAGCCCTCTTCTCCTGCCCTCAGTCTTTCCCAGCATCAGGGTCTTTTCCAGTGAGTTGGCTCTTTGCATCAGGTGGCCAAAAGATTGTAGCTTCAGCATCAGTCCTTCCAATGAATATTCAGGGTTGATTTCCTTTAGGATTGACTGGTTTGATCTCCTGCCAGTCCAAGGGACTCTCAAGAGTGTCTAAAATATTTGAAGACACCTTTTATTTTTATCTTTCCTGACCCTGTCCCAAGCACATACCATCCTCCTGCCTTCCTAATTCACTCTTCTTGCCTCTTCTAGTTTTTTTAAAAAACCATGTCAGCCCTGTCTGAGTCTCTCGTGTGCCTCCACTCTCCCCCCTCACTGTTGCTCAGACTGTGCGTGTGCCCCATCCACACATGCCCTAGCCTCCCACACACCAGGCTCCTGACTATTGCAGGACCACGTTTCTGCCCCCAGACCAGAGGCCTCAGTCTTATAATAGTTTGCTCCACATCCTCTGTGCTGGCCGCCTGCCACAGGTCCTCAACTGCTATTCTGCAGGGTCTGTTTTATTTAAAAGTCAGAATCTATGGTAAGTGGCTTATGGCTTAGATGGTAAAGAATCTGCCTGTAATGCAGGAGACCTGGGTTCAATCCCTGGGTTGGGAAGATCCCCTGGAGAAGGGAATGGCAACCCACTCCAGTATTCTTGCCTGGAGAATTCTGTGGACAGAAGAGCCTGGAGGGCTACAGTCCATGGGATCGCAAGGAGTCAGATATGACTGAATGACTAACACTACATGTTTCATTACTCTGTATTCTGTACTTCATAAGTTTTCCTTTCTCAAGAACATTGGTCTCAATTAGACTTAAGGTGATCATTTCACAATATGTAGAAATATCAAATCATTATGTTGTACATCTAAAACTTATGTAATGTTATATGTCAATTAAATCTCAATTAAAAAAAAAAAGGAAATTGATTTTCTCCTAAGATTTTAAAAAAAGTTTTCAGGGGAACTTCCTGGTGGTCCAATGGTTAGGACTTTGCACTTTCACTTTGGAGGGTGTGGGTTTGATCTCTGGTCCAGGAGCTAAAATCCCACAAGCTGCACAGTGCAGCCAAATAAAAACAAGATAATTACAAAAATAAAAAGGATTTCACATGTATCACTGAATGATATTCATTCATTCACCATGTGGGTGAGGTATTGTACTAAGATGCTAGAGATTCTAAGTTAAGAGAGGTTTATTGTCTTTGATTAACTCACAGACACATGAGAGAAAAATATTAGCAAATTATTAGAAGAGTGTCAGTAGTGAATGAGAGTGTTGAATGAGTAAGAAGATGGGCACTGGAATCAGCTGAGTGATCCCATTACTTAACGTGATACATTATATTTGTTTCTGTACCTTGGTTTCTTCACCTAAAGAGCTTTGACATACAGAGGATAGGTGCCTAGCCCCTAGTAAGTGATGGGTAAATGGTAGCTATACTTGACTGTCATTAGCATCTCTGCTTAGGCCTCATAGAGGAAGTAACATTTCAACTGGTCACTACAGGATGAGTCTGTACTAGAAGGAGGACAGAGAAGGACAGCTAAGAAATAGCCTGAGAACGGACACAGAAGAATGAAAGGGCATGATGTTTTTAGACACTGGGGAATGATCCAGTGTAGCTGAAGAACAGAGGATGTGTAGGGATGGTGAGAGATGAAGCTCGGGAAATAAGACCCAGATAGTGAAGGGTCTTTTTAAAAATTAATTAATTAATTATTTGGCTGAGCCAGGACTTAGTTGTGGTGCACAGGATCTTCTATCTTCATAGCTACATGTGGGATCTTTACTTGCAGCAGGAGAACTTCTAGTTGGGGCATGTGGGATCTAGTTCTCTGACCAGGGATCAAACCCGGGCCCCCTGCATTAGGAGTATGGAGTCTTAGCCACGGGACCTCCAGGGAAGTTCTCGTTGAAGGGTCTTGTTTGCTGCTGTTTGGACATAATCTGATAGATGCAATAGAACCCTGAGAAGTCTTTTAAGAGGGGCTTGTCACAATCTAAACTGTCTTTTAGACGTTTCCTTCTGGTACTTCTGTACCAGGATGGATTGGATGGGAGGGAGGTGGGGAGACCCCTGAGAAGGAAGAAGAACCTGCTAAAAACTGGTGAGAGAAGATAAGAGTGCGAATTGCAGTGATGGCTATTCCAGAGGTGGGTCAGTGGGGCGTGGTGACTGGTGGTAAGATTGTGAGAGCAGGAGGGTTGAAGAAGAGCTGCAATGTCCAGAGAGCTGCTGATGCCGCATACTGGTAGAGGGACTAGCGGAAGGAACAGATTTTTCCTTCCTAATTATTTCATCGAAGGAGAAAGACTGCTTCTTCCTGATCTTGGAAGCAAGTATTCTAAAACTCACAAATCCATTCTTTAGCTTGGGGCAGTTTCTTCTCTATTGGGCCTTATAAATAGTTAGCTGCTCCAGACAAATAATTACTGATCTCGGGTGCTTAGGGCAGAAGGTGGCTTTGTTTCTTTCACTCCCTGGAGTCTCTTGGGAGAGAGGGGGTGAAAGCCATGTGTTTGTTTTCACCACATTTGTAAGAATGAATGGAGTTGAAACATTACCCCTCCTCTGTTAACAGACCCTTGGGCCTCTTCTCACTCCCAGGGCCATTAATCTCTGTAGAAAACAGTGTTAAATTTAAAAGTTCTTGGGACTTCCTTGGTGCTCCAGTGGTTAAGAATACACCTTCCAGTGCAGGGGACACAGGTTCTATCCCTGATCAGGGAACTAAGATCCCATGTGCCGAGGGGCAACTAAGCCCATGCCACCGCAACTACTGAGCCGACAATGCTCTGCAGCTAGAGAGAAGCCTGTTTGCCACAATGAAAGATCCTGCATGCTGCAACTAAGACCTGACACAGCTAATTTTTTTTTTTCCCCAAAAGTTCATTCCAGCTTTTCCTCTTTCTTTGCTGGTTTCCCACAAAATATCATTCACCTTTTTGCCCTGGTCAAGGAATTCTGAGTCCCCCTAGCTGTTGGACTCCAGAATAGGACCTTGCCCACCACTACCATCTCCCTATCTTAGAATTGACCCAGTTCTGGTTCTAGCTGTGTGGGGGCCTCTGCTGGTAACATAGCTTGGCTGGGCACGATCTGTCCCTGCTCAGTCATAATTATAAGTACCGTGGATATAGGCCGTCATGCTGGCATTAGTCAACAATAGCCCATTCTGTTGGAGAAGGCAATGGCACCCCACTCCAGTACTCTTGCCTGGAAAATCCCATGGATGGAGGAGCCTGGTAGGCTGCAGTCCATGGGATCGGCTAAGAGTCGGACACAACTGAGCGACTTCATTTTGACTTTTCACTTTCATGCATTGGAGAAGGAAATGGCAACCCACTCCAGTATTCTTGCCTAGAGAATCCCAGGGATGGGGGAGCCTGGTGGGCTG
The DNA here is from genome assembly GCF_000754665.1 of Bison bison bison. Lineage (NCBI taxonomy): Eukaryota > Metazoa > Chordata > Mammalia > Artiodactyla > Bovidae > Bison > Bison bison. Next base: position 1,499,744 of record NW_011494924.1, on the reverse strand, counting down.
CCGTCTATGGGGTCGCACAGAGTCAGACACAACTGAAGCGACTTAGCAGCAGCAGCAGCCCATTCTATAGGGTTCTGTCCCTGGTCTTTTACTTCCAGCTTCCTCTTTTCTTTCCACTTTCTTTCAACGAGGAATTGTTTTCAGCTGGTGAATTTCATTGGCTTGAAGTGTGGAGCACCCAAAGTTATTTTCTCCATCACTCTCCAGTGAAGTAGTCGCTTTCATAACCCTCCCTCTTCCAAGGTGGCTCTCAGATGTTCCAAGTATAGATCTTCCTTGATTTATAATGAAGTTATGTCCCAGTAAACCCATCACAGGTTGAACATATCCTAAGTCAAAGCTACATTGAGTACACCTCACCTACTGAACATTGTAGCTTAGTTTAACCTAGCCTACCTTACATGTGCTCAGGACACCTACATGAGCCTACAGTTGGGTGGGCAAAATCATCCAACACAAAGCCTATTTTATAATAAAGTGTTGAATATTCATGCAATTTATTGAATCTGTGCTGAAAGTGAAAAGCAGAATAGTTGAATGGATGCAAGTGTGTTGATTGTTTAACCTCGAGATTGACTGGTTGACTGGGAGCTGCGGCTGCTGCTGCTCACCATCACTAGTCTGGGGAAAAAGAATATTCAAAATTAGAAGTATGGTTTCTGCTGAATGTTTATCACTTTTGTACCATAAAAAAAAAACCGCAAGTCAAACCACTATGCGTAGACCACATTAGTGGGCAGAAAAGTCCTATGGAACAGCTCCTTCTGTTTATTTCTGGAGCTGAGTTGGGAGAGGGTAAAATTCCCTAGACTGAGTGGAGTGAATAGTTCCTTCTTTTATGAAACACCTTTGAGAGGATGTCTGTTTTCTTTTCAGTAAAAGTTGACCCCACACTAATAAGAGTGACCACGAGCAACATTATTTGATGAAATATTACCGTTATAGATACCAGCCTTGGACCATCATTTGATCTCTACTGATTTCTGGGCCACTCTCGAATCTCTGTGGTAAACTAGGTATCTCTAGCTTTGATTTTAGGGTACTCCTTTATCTTAAACCATCTGAAAGGCAATAGCTACTTGGTTTTTAAAAATATATATCAGTTTTTTCTTACATCCATCTAGTTTTTTTAAACTGAAGTATAATTGATTTACAATGTTGTAGTTTGTATCTGCTAATCTCAAAGTCCTAACTTAACCCTCTGTCATCCCTTTTCCCTCTTTGGTAACAGTAAGTTAGTTTTCTGTGTCTGTGTGTCTTTCTGTTTCATAAATAAGTTCATTCATGTCATATTTTAGATTCCACATATAAATGATATCGTATGGTATTCGTCTTTCTAACTTAGATGATCATCTCTTGGTCCATCCATGTTGCTGCAAATGGCGTTATTTCATTCTTATGGCTCAGTAGTATTCTGTTGAGTGTATATACCACATCTTCTTTCCTTATTTATCTGTTGGTGGACATTTAGGTTGTTTCAATGTCTTGTAAATAGTGCTGCTGTTAATATTGGAGTGCATGTATCTTTTTGAATTAGAGTTTTCTCCAGATACACACCCAGAAGTGGGATTTTTGGATTATATGGCAACTCTATTTTTTAGCTTTTTAAGGAACCTCCATACATGTGTTTGTTGGTCATTTGTATGTCTTCTTTGGAGAAATATCTGTATAAGTCTTCTGCTCATTTTTTGATTGGGTTTTTTTTTTGTTATTAAATTGTGTGAGCTGTTTATATATTTTGGAAATTAATCCCTTGTCAATTGTATCATTTAGAAATATTTTCTCCCAGTCCGTAGGTTGTCTTTTTGTTTTGTTTATGATTTCCTTTGCTGTACAAAAGCTTATAAATTTGATTAGGTTCTATTTGTTTATTTTTGCTTTCTTTTCTATTACCTTGGGAGACAAGATATCTGTTTTTTTTTCTGAATACAAAAACAAAGGATCCTTCTAGGAAGTTTAGAAAATACAGAGAAGCAAAAATGAAAAATCACCATAATCCAACCACCCAGAGGAAAACACTGAAATTTGTGGCCTAACCACTTAGGTTTTTTAAAAATATATTTATGTATATTTTTTAAAGAGGTTATAGCATGTATCTCTTTTATGATCTTCAATTAATAGAATGGTATAAGTATATCTCCATGTCATTGAAAATTCTTTATAACATCATATTTAGTAATTCCATAGTGGCCCATTTTATGTAGAGAATAGAGAATAGCGGCCCATTTTATGTAGAATATTAATAAAGATAAATATATTTTAATCTGAAAAAATAAAAAGCATATACAAAAGGAAAGGATATTATAAAAATAGTGATGGAGTGTTGCAACAATCAAAAGTATAGGTTTCAGGGACTTCCCTGGTGATTCAGTGGTTAGGGCTCTATGCTTCCACTGAGGGGGTCCAGGTTTGATCCCTGGTTGGGGAACAAAGGTCCTGCATGCTGCCCATTGCGACCCCCCAAAAAAGTATAGGTTTCACAGCTCTGAATCTCATAAGCAATAACTGTAAGCTTAATAAACTGTTTAGTTAAATAGGACATGGGTGTTAACAGACTCGATCTTTTTATTCATCTTTGGGCTGAAGTTTTGTAAAATCTTTCTGGGTCTGAAAATTTTACAAGAAATATACCTGTGGTGTTGTTAAAGGTAAGTGGTTTTGAGTTTCTTGGTTTCCTTTTATTAGAAATTAAGCCAAGAAGTTCTCACTCTTGTGAGTTTGCATACATCTTAGGCACCAAGGAGACATTTGACAGATTATTTGACAGCAGTTATTGGAAGTTTCTTGTTTGGGGGGACTGGTTGAATTGAATCCTAATCGATGTGCCTGGATTAGTCCATGTATTTATTTCTTTTTACAGGTAGTGCCCTCCTCAGTGCTATCTTTCTTGCCTTAGCAACGTACCAGTCTCTGTACCCACTCACCTTGTTTGTCCCAGGACTCCTCTATCTCCTCCAGGTAAGCACTTGCTGGTCAGAAGCCAACACTCAGGTGACCTTTAATACACAGCATGGTCCTTGCTTAGGGGAAAGAAGGGCATGGCACAATAAAGGCTGTGGGACTGCGTCCCCAGTTCACATTTGCTTGCTTCTCCTTGAAAACACAAAGAAACTTGACTAACTTTAAACAAAGTGAACCCTTGGGTAGCCATTTCCTTCTCCAGGGGATCTTCCTGATCCAGGGATCGAACCCAGGTCTCCTGCATTGCAGGCAGGTTCTTTATCTGAGCTACCAGGGAACCCCCAATGATCATTATGTTCTAATTATACATATCATTGCAAATGTATCAGTGCATTTCATTTTTATGTTTGTAATTGGGATCCTTGCATTCTTTTTTTTTTTTTTTTGCCTAATATTCACAGATCCTTCTCTGAGCCCATTTCTTTAACTTTTTTTTTGTATAACAACACTGCCTTTGTAAGGTTCTTATGAATTTAATGTTGTGGGTGTACCTGATGCAATGCCTGGACCATAGTGGGAGATCAGTAGTTTAGTTGAAGAATGCAAACTGCTAATATTTACTGAGAACTTACTACTTGTTGGTCACTATGCTGAGCACTCTCCAGGCTTCATCTCATTTCAACCACAGAAGAACTTTAACAGGTCGGTCATATTATAAGCTGTGTATTCATCTACTAGTAATGATATTAGACACATACATTGCAGCTAGAATGTATGGCAGTTTAATCACTTGCCTGAGGTCACATGGCCAGCAAGTGACTGCTGAGATGTGAGCTTGGGCAGAGCCTGCTCTTAAGCATCTGTCTTTTCTACTCAAGTAAGAATATACACATCTCCTCAAGAGCAAGTAGCTGCTTACAGGTCCTGCATGGTTCCAAATCCATTCTTAGAAGGAAACATTTCATGAAAGGGTATGGAGGGCAATGCCATGATTCAAACCAAGAAATGTCTGTTTTCAGAACCCTTGTTCTTAATTATAAAATTTCTGTGCAACTGTTGCTGAAACTGAGTGTGTACCTCTGTTTACTGAAATAGGCCATGTGTGCTTGTCCTTTTAAGTGACTTCCTCATGTATCTTTTGGCTGATGTGTACAGTGGCACATGGTTAGCTTAGTCTTTCTCCTATTTGGGGAATTTGAGAGCTGCCCTAGTTGTCACTAATATAAGTAGTATAGACATTTAATTTCCTTAAGGTGTGTTCTTCCAGCTAAATTTTTAGCACCAAAAGTGTGAGAAATTTTATAGTTTTTTTATGCAAGACCACACTGCTCACCAGAAATCTGGAGCCAATCTGTGGGGCCACCATCAGCGTCTAAAGTGAACCACTTCCTCCCAGGCCACCAGCACTGGCTTTTCAAATTTGATTTATGATTGTTAGTTTAATAGCTATATCATCATCCTGTGAAGTTATTTTACTTTGACTTGCTTTCTAGCTTCTTGTAGAAAGCAGACATCTTACATAACAGTATGTTGTTGGTTATTTCCTTTCTTGCTTCATATTTACAGTTTATTCTTTAGAAGATCTGAGCACCACAAAGAATGCATTGCAACCAGAATTTCTGTACAACTATTTATCAAATTAATACTATAAAAGTATATTTACTGACACACATGAACTGACCAAAAAATTTTAAGTGGCTTGTTAAGCCAAATACTAAATACTATGTTACGTAAAATAGCTCTTATTTAAAACTTAAGGAAATTCTGTCCTGACAACAGTGGACAGTGTGGCTGAGTCATGGAGTCTAGCTACTCAAGCGGTCACTTTGTTCAGCTCCTCCCTCCACAAATATGGACTGAGCATCCGGAGTCAGTATGCTAGACACTCTGGGAGACTCTGCAGATAAAAAGCCTTTAATAAAGGTTGCTGAGCAGGAAGTCCTAAAGGAAGACAGCTCTGGCAGCAGCCTGGGTTGGATTGGAGTGAGGAGGAGCTGAGGTTGGGAAGAGTTTGGCCATCGTATTAGGTCGAGTCAGAGGACTTGACTAGGGGCCCAGATCAGTGTCACGGGAAATGGAGAGATGAGGGACTAGATGCAGAATTCTAGGAGGTAGAATTGGCTGTGTGGCAGCTCTGTATATGTGGTGAACAGGACTGGAAAGAGTGAGATAAACTACAGGACCCATTTATGTAGAAATTACACATACTATATTTATGTGTTTTTATCTAAGTGTATGAAGTGGCCTTGAAAGGCAGTAGGGCCTTGTGAGGCACAGTAGTACATTTGGAAAATCAATCCAATGACATCCGGGAAATAAACCCACTTGTTTAAATATGAGGAAGGGTGGGAACCATAAGCAGCCCAGGATAAGGCAGGTCCAGGACAGCCTGGGATGCCTCAAGTGCGTTGAGTTCCTGTGGATCACTGTGTTTAGGCTACATACTGAATGGCCACCTAGTGGGGAGCTGTAGCAAAGCTGTAAGCATCATATGGGTAGTTAGACCTGATAGTCTTAAAAATCCTTTCATCCCCCTAATTGAATTGGATTTGATAACCACAGGAAAATGATACATCTGCTCTTGAGGTTATATTTTTCTAGAGTTTTTAAAGCCCTCTATAGACACATACATCCATCTAGGAGAGATTATGTCATTTATGTGAGAGCACAGGCTCGACTGGTACATCTTAATGGATGGAGAGCAAAATAGTATTGAAGACTAATGGGGAACTTCCTTTGGTGGTCCAGTGGTTAAGACTTTACACTTCCAATGCAGGGGACCCAGGTTCAGTCCCTCATCAGGGAACTAGATCCCACACGCTGCAACTAAGATCCATGCAGCCAAATAAATAAAAATAATATTATTTATTTATTTTTAATTGGAGGATAATTGCTTTGCAATGTTGTGTTGGTTTCTGCCATGCATCGACATGAATCAGCCATCGGTATACACATGTCTCTTCCCTCTTGAACCTCTCTCCCATCTCCCACCTGATCCTACCCCCTCTTGATTGTCACAGAGCAAGGGTTTGAGCTCCCTGCATTATACAGCAAATTCCCACTGGCTGTCTATTTTACATATGGTAATGTATATGTTACCAAATACAGGCTCTTGGTTCATCCACCTCACTGGAACTGACTCAAATCTATTCATTTTTATGGCTGGGTAATATTCCATTGTATATATGTACCACAACTTCTTTATCCATTCATTCGATGATGGACATCTAGGTTGCTTTCATGGCCTGGCTATTGTAAATAGTACTACAGTGAACACTGGGGTACATGTGTCTTTAAGAATGGTTTTCTCAGGGTATATGCCCAGTACTGGGATTGCTGGGTCATATGATAGTTTTATTTCTAGTTTCTTTAAAGAACTCTCCATACTGTTCTCCATAGTGACTCTTATCAATTTACATTCCCACCAGCAGTGCAAGAGGATTCCCTTTTCTCCACATCCTCTCCAGCATTTATTGTTTGTAGATGTTTTGATGATGGCCATTCTGACCGGTGTGAGGTCATGGTCATCATTGTAGTTTTGATTTGCATTGCTCTAATAGTGAGCAGTGTTGAGCACCTTTTCATGTGTTTATCAGCCATCTGTACATCTTCTTTGAGGAGATGTCTGTTTAGGTCTTCTGCCCAGTTTTTGATTGAGTTGTTTGTTTTAATAATAATTTTTAAAATGTGACTAGATTTATTATATTCTGAGTATCAAAAGAATAATTACTGCAAGTAATTGTAAAACACTGAAGAAAAGTCTCTGTGTCTATAGTGATGCTCAGAAAAGGGGGGAAGAGAAAAAAATGCACATGCCATCATTAAATATGGCTCTTTTATCAATTTTTTTTACTCTGAAAATCAGTACTTAGAAGAAAAAAACTAAGCAATTACCCTTTCTTCTTAAAATGAGCTATAATTCTTCCCTAGTTAATGAAGGAAAGTTCTTTACAGAAAACTGCCAGCTTATAACTGCAGAAGGAAGGCTAGAATGGGTAATCATCAGTGAAATGATTAAATCTAGCAAAGATCATCATTGGATGCTAAAATCATTAGATGAAAGATTTTTTGGAGAACAGAGTATTTGCATCCTCATGGTGCCATAATAGTACCCCCTCCTACCTCTAAATTATTGGCTAAAAGCAAAGGGAAAATTGAATCTTTACAAAGGAGTGCTGTGGCAGTCACCACCTTAACCAGGTAATCCAGCTCAGTATCACTTATGGTGAAATGGCTTGACATGATGTGCTTCATGATGTCATCAGTTCAGAGCACACAGCATCACCTCCAAGGTATTTTTACCCAGAATGTTTACTTCGATTAAGCCTTTAGATATGACTTCTGATTTTTAGGAAGTACAAGAGCAGAAAAGCGAAAGAAAGCGAAGTCGCTCAGTCGTGTCCGACTCTGCGACCCCATGGACTGTAGCCTACCAGGCTCCTCAGTCCATGGAATTTTCCAGGCAAGAGTACTGGAGTGGGTTGCCATTTCCTTCTCCAGGGGATCTTCCTGACCCAGGGATCGAACCCGGGTCTCCCACATTGCAGGCAGATGCTTTACCGTCTGAGCCACAAGAGCAGAAGCACAAGTTAAATGATACTATCATTTAAACAATGGAAGGAAATACTCGACCAACCAAAATATAGGACAATCAAAATATAGAGATATAGACAGCTGGTCTACATCTCTTCAAAAAGTCAATGTCATAAAAAAGAAAAAGTGAAGGGACTGTTCTAGATGAAAGAGACAGTAATTGACTGAAATGGGTGAGTCTTGATTGAACTCTGGTTTGGAAAAAATAGTTATAAAAGATGTTTGGAGGATATTCAGAATATTTTTGAAGATATTAGATGATTATAGGAAATTGTTGATTTCTTGGATTGAGAAGAGTATTATAGTATATAGGAGCATGTCCTTATTTTTAGAAGCTATATGCAGGAATATTTGGGGGAGAAATGTCATGTGTAGGAAATTCATACACACAGAAAAGTTTATATATAGCAGGGTATCAATATTTAATCTAGATGACAGCCATCTGGTTGATTATTGTATTATTTTTTCAACTTTTCTATGTGAGAATTTTATAATGCAAAGGAGAGACATTAGAATACAGGCTCTGAAGTTGGCTTGGCTTGGCTTCTGATAAGCTCTGTGACCCTGGGAAGTGACTACTTAACTTCTGTATGTCTCAGTTTCCTCGTCTGTAAAATGCAGATAATACAGTAGTAGCTACTGCAAAGGGTTAATACGTGTCTAGTATGTAGAACAGAGTATGACATGAGTTCAATAGATATTAGTTATGGTTATTAGTATTTAAATGTTCTTAAAAAGGACATGGTCACCAGTGTGGAGATATGTGAGGTGATAGGGAGAAGAGAGGGCTTCCCTGGTAGCTCAGGAATCTGCCTGCAATGCAGGAGACCCCAGTTTGATTCCTGGGTCGGGAAGATCCCCTGGAGAAAGGATAGGCCACCCACTGCAGTATTCTTGGGCTTCCCTGGTGGCTCAGACAGTAAGAATCCACCTGCAATGAGGGAGACCTGGGTTCGATCCCTGGGTTGGGAGGATCCCCTGGAGGAGTGGGCAACCCACTCCAGTATTCTTGCCTAGAGAATCCCCACGGGCAGAGGAGCATGGCAGGCTACAGTCTATGGGGTCGCAAGGAGTCAGACATGATTGAGCGACTAAGCACAGCACAGGGAGAGGAGAAAATAATTCATTTTTTAGAGTCAAAAGAACTATAAGCATTAGTTTGAAATTACACCTTTGACACTGCAGATCTGCCTCCATCCTGCTGGTCGTATTTCTAGAGGGTACAAGAGGCAGGTGGTGGACATGCTCATGTCTGATCAGCGCCAGAGGCAAAGCTGTTTTTCCCTTTCCTACATGAGATGCAGAGAGGCTTCATGATCAAAGGCAGGGGATGCTGCAGCTGGCTCCCTGGTGAGTCACTTCTGAGAATGGTAGTTGGAGCCCATCTGGTCCCTTCCCCCAACTTTACTTTTCTCTGACCTTGGCTTAGGGCCTAGTTTCCAAATTAGAGAAAAGCTTAAAATGTTATGCTCTGATCACATGCAGAAGAAAACAGCCCTAGAGCGCCCAGGACCAAGAGGCTGCAGTGAAGGATGGGCCAAGTGCACAGGACCTCAAGGCTGAAGCTGTGAAGCCGACAGAGGGAGGTTCCTGGTGCAGTCAGGAAAGTTTCTATTCCCTTCCTTCTTTTTGCTTGGGATTCCTTAGAGCGTTTGAGGTCCTTATTTTCTTTGAAAGGGTATAACAGAAACCAGGGTGAAATAACCTTCTGAGTGTTCTTATGGTTTTTGCTTTAATCTGATCTGACCCCTGGAGGCAGAAATGGCAACCCCACTCCAGTATTCTTGCTTGAAAAATCCCATGGACAGAGGATCCTGGCGGGCTACAGTTCATGGAGATGCAAAGAGTTGGACACGACAGAGCCACTGAGCATGCACGCATGCAATCTGACCTCTCTTGTCTTTGAAAAATTAACCCTGTGATTTCTATATTTCTGGAGCTTGGAGCAGATCACGTGGCACTGGCTTGTACTAAAGAAGCCAAATCCAACCAGGTCTTTCTTGATAACAGGGCACTTCCCCAGGATTTCTGCAGGGCCTTGTTTTGAATTTTCGCCTCTTACTCCTCCTTTCCCAGCCAGTTTCTGTTCATTCTCCTGCTTCCAGGAGAGTGACCAAGGTAGAGGTGGCAGTGTTCTTAGCTTCCTTTCTTTTTGGAACAGGTGAAAATGAGGGTAAGGGGTTGATCATGCATTTGCAATAAACTTTTTACCAGTTTTATTGCCTCAAATATACCTAATCATGTAAAATATATCTTCTGGGTCTCAGCCTGAGATTTCAATAGCTTAGATATAAAGACTTTTGTTAGATTTCAGTTCTCTTTGAGAGTTTTGTTTTTTCTGATTACTGATTTTTTCCTTTTTTCACCATGTCCTAGAAAGAAAATAGTTTCTGTATAGAAAAATGCCTTTCTCCCTGTACTTTAGAGAGTTAATGGGGAGGGCAATAATTATACATTTCTCCCCTTCCTTATTATAGTTTGGCTTTTCCTGAAGCAATCTGAGAATTCTCTTACTTCTCTAAATATTTTTACGTGTTAGCAACGGTGTGACTTCTGGGATATAATGACACACTGGTTTAATTTTTCAGGTTAAAGGTACACATAGCCCATGGACCACATCTGTCCCACAGATGTGTTTTATGTAACCTTAGTGTTTAATTCGATTATTTGTTGTCATTATTTTTAAAATTCATGTTAAAATGTATATTTCTGGCTTCTTTTGAAAAATTGGAAGATCTGGCTTTTAGTTTAGCGCCTTAGTTTTCCACAGTCCATATGCTTCATCTCTGTTACACTTCACTCATTTGTTACATGCCTGGCTTCTCTAGGTATTTGAGTATGTGTGTTTATATTCACTGAAAGATCTAGAAACAATGACCAACCCAGTATCAGTGATTATCCTTGACGCTCAGATTGTAATCTTACTATTTTTAGCCCCTGAAAGAAACTAGGGTTTCTTAGAGTAATGGCTGACTTTAGGTTGAGGGCAGGAAGTGTGCAGGATAATCCTGGAACACTGTGTTATCAGAAAACAAGGGAACTGCCAAAGACTCTTGTGGAATCTAAAAAAATAGTACAAATAAATGTATATGCAAAACAGAAACAGACCCACAGATAACAGAAGACAAACTTGAGGTTACTAAAGGGGTAGAGGGAAGTGGGGAGGGACAAATTAAGGGCATGAGATTAACAGATGTGAACTACTACATTTAAAATAGATAAGCAATAAACATATACTGTATAGCACAGGGACTTATACTTAATATCTTGTAATAACCTATAGTGGAATGTAATCTGCAGGAATACTGAATCACTATGATGTACACCTAAAACCAGCACAATATTGTAAATAACTGTACTTAAATTTAAAAATCTGATACAAATGTTTTTTTAATGAGCAAGGTTAAAGTATAAAAGCATGCATATTTAGATGGAAAGCTGTTAAGAAATACAAGGAAGTGAGTACTATAAAAACCAGGAAAAATTGTTACTTTGAGGGAAGAGGGGATTCTGGTTGGGACAGGGCACAGAGAGAAACTTAGGGAGTGACATGAAGTCTCTGTCTCTCTCGACCTCATGAACGTTTGCTTGATAATCATTCACTAAGTTTTATATTGGTTTTATGTATTTTGTATTTTACTTTTACAGTGAAAAGTTTTAAAAAGTTGATGAGAATGTTTAGGTCATCACCCTTTCAACCCTTCCTACTTACGTACTTTTCACTTTAAGGTAGCATTTGCTACTGAGCAAGATAGGTGAGCAAAAGGAATGCTCATTTGTTCACTGAGAAATTTGTAGTGTGGACCTCTAGATTAAGTTTGGCTGGAGTATTTATAAATAACAAGCTATCAAAGGATTGCCTGAGTTTCTTTTTTCAAAAATTTTAGGTATGCCTTGCTTTAATGTAACAGAAGTAGTTCTAAAAGATGACTTAATCTTTAAGCAAGGCAAGTTTTTATAAATAGACTCGGTAAATATTCCACATTATATTTTCAGAGCTCTGTTCACTAAAGCAAACCCGATTCTAAGACCAAGTCTTAAAAATTATACCTAAAATTTAATACACATAATCACAGATTTGCCAGGGGCAAGGAGGGGATCATTTCCTACTCCTAACAACAATAGCACTTTAGGTCCAATAAAGCACTGAGAATATGGTAGCAAGCAAAAAAAGGAAAGAATTTATTACCTTAAGGGTCTAAAGTTACTAACACCAAGGCCACTACTTATTTTTTCTACATACCCACTATTAATTAATACATATTCAAGGATACAATTCAGGGGATGTGAAAACTTGGCAACAAACATTGACTCATCAATGAAATCCTTTACTAGTTTATTCTGACAGTTTCTAACTCTCTGAGAGGCTCTAAACTATTTGAATATCTTAAGCTTCCCGTGCCTCTCGAGGCTGGGAGACTGTAAACAATCGTATGCATAGCTGCAGGAGTCCGGGTAAACTTGTCAGGCGAGTTAGAGAGCCATCAGAGGGGTTTGGATTTAAACACTCCTAATTGCCCAGGAACTTTATTAATTGGAGCTGTAAGTTAACTCTTTGACAGAGAGAGCGAGATGGTGGTAGGGGACAGCCCCCAGTAAAGTCAGAGGTGAGAGCACAAAGCAATAAAGTAGGCAGACTCTGGTTTTTTGGGGGGTAGATGCTCGAGAATATCCGGGCGGACTCCTGAGGCTCCATCCCGCCTTTGCGTATGCCGAGCCTCCTTCCTCATGACCTTTGTCACGAGTGGAATGCCTCACCGGCTCCCGGCACCAAGTCTTAAAAATTATACCTAAAATTTAATACACATAATCACAGATTTGCCAGGGGCAAGGAGGGGATCATTTCCTACTCCTAACAACAATAGCACTTTAGGTCCAATAAAGCACTGAGAATATGATAGCAAGCAAAAACTGGGAGGCTCTCATGGGATTCGCCAAGTTAGAAAAGCCTCATATGTTGGGTATATGCTTCAGAGGTCTACAAAGAGACCACTTTGAACAGTCTACCTGATTCAGTTCTTCATGGCATTCTCACTTCCCAGCTTATTTCTTTTTAAATGTCATTTAGCAGGTAGGAAGGGTTTTTGTTTGTTTTGTTTTGTTTTTCTTCCATGGGTTGTGGTTTCTTCCCTCCCTCCCTTTCTTCCTTCTAGGCTAGATGGCAGTATTTTTCAGGAAGAAGAGAAGATAAAAATTATCAAAGGCAGGTAGAAGTCTAGAAGGGAACTCAGAACCTAGGCGGCTTACTCTTTAAATGTGTCTATGAATGCCTCTTCTTTGTTGAATTATTTTCCATCCCCAGAAATGTACTATTTTCTGAAAACTTTGTTCTTTTGGTGCAGCATTGTCAATAGAACCTTTTGTGATGATGGATATATTGTATATCTGTATACTGTCGACATAGTAGTCAGGAGCCTCATGTGGCAATTGAACACCTGCAGTGTGCTAGTGAGACTGAGAAACTGAATTTTTAATTTTAATTAATTTCCATTAATTTAAATTTAAATAATCACATGTGACTAGGAGACAGCACAGTTTGAAGGTAAGAGTAACCCAGTGGTTAGGACTCTGAGTTCCCATTGCAGGGGACACAGGGATTTGATACCTGGCAGGGGTGGGGGACTAATATCCAAAATATCATGTATGAAACGAGATGCCAGTCCAGGTTCGATGCACGATACTGGATGCATGGGGCTAGAGCACTGGGACGACCCAGAGGGATGGTATGGGGAGGGAGGAGGGAGGAGGGTTCAGGATGGGAAACACATGTATACCTGTGGTGGATTCATTTTGATATTTGGCAAAACTAATACAATTATGTAAAGTTTAAAAATAAAATTTAAAAAAAAAAAAAAGAGGAGCGCTAAGTATGTGCAAGCTTAGAGAGCAGCCATAGGGTTGATCCGTTTCCTTTCCTCTCATGTTTGTTAACACTAATGTTATCTCTGTTCTCTTGACTGACTTCCCACTCTCCTTAAAGTCATTACCATGGAGTTATATATAATGTCTTTATAACTTGTCTTAAAATACTTGTGCATAGGCCATCTGACATTATACATGTGCCAGTTAGTTTCAGCCTCAACTTTAGGGGCAGTGAGTTACTTTGAAGAAGCATCCATGCACTGTGGTACTCAACTAGCTTTGCATCAGAAAGGCCGTGCTCCACAAGTGGCTGCCATCCCTGCTTCCATAGCTTGAGCTGCACCTTCGCTGACTACGGCACAGTTAATGTCAGAGCAGATTGGATTTTTGTTGGTGAGATTAGTTGAATATCAGAAGTAGGCACTCATAGGTGAAATCGAAATATTCAAAAGAAGTGGAATGAACTAAAACATTTTAGATACTTCCTATATTTGCATGAGGAGGAAATAAGAATCTAGGAAAATCTGTAACTTCTTCCATTGGAGATGGTGCCTGAGGCTTAGTTCCTAACTGATCCTGTGTCTAGCTTTCTCTAGGTAACATTTCTGGTTACCTAATGCGACCCTAAGGGCAACAGAAGCTTATCTCTGGGATATTGTCACTTCTGCCTTGAGTGAACCTTCCTTGCAAGTGGTGATTGCAACAACTGATAGGGGAGAGAGCTGGGACTTAATCAGCCTTCTGCAGTGGTTTGTGTAAACTGTTGTGTGCTTGCTTGCTAATGGATATTTGTTTAATAAATGTTGCTAAGGGTGCCAGAATCTAGACTGAAACTTGCTTTCTTTGTGGTAAGATCCTAGAGGAGGAGCTAACCCTTACACATCTGAAACTTTTTTCAAGGCAACTGTCAAGAACCTATGAGTAATAACCAAAATGGCCGCTGAATTGCATGCTTGAAGTAGTTAAACGTGTAGCACCATATGTTTAAGGTATACAGTACAGAGATTGAATCGCATACGTCATGAAATGATTACCATAATACGTTTAGTAAACATCATCATCTCATACAGATACAAAAGAAAAAAATTTTTTTCCCTTGTGATGAGAACTTTTAGGATTTACTCCCTTAACAACTTTATTATACAACATCCAGCAGTGTTAATTATATTTATCGTGTTGTACATTACATCCCTAGGACTTATTTATCTTATAACCGGAAGTTTGTACCTTTGACTATCTTCATCCAGTTCTCCCTTCCCTATTCCCCACTCTGGTGACCACAAATCTGATCTCTTTTGCTATGAGTTTGTTTTTTGTTTGTTTTTGAAGTATAATTGACCTACAACACTATGTTAGTCCCTGGCCCACAGCATAGTGTTTCAATATTTCTATACATTACAAAATGATTATCATGGCCGTTTGTTTGTTAGCTGTATACCCTGCTAACTTCACTGAATTATCTTATTGTTTGTTATTTTTATCATGAGTAGTTGTTGCATGTATCTAGATACTGATCTTAGTTATTTAAGCTGTTTGTGATACACTATCAATAGCTTTCGTTATCTTAACTAACCTTACATTTTTGTAATAAACCCAACCTAGTACTCTTGCCTGGAAAATCCCATGGACGGAGGAGCCTGGTAGGCTGCAGTCCATGGGGTCGCTAAGAGTCGGACACGACTGAGAGACTTCACTTTCACTTTTCCCTTTCATGCATTGGAGGAGGAAATGGCAACCCACTCCAGTGTTCTTGCCTGGAGAATCCCAGGGACGGCGGGGCCTTGTGGGCTGCCGTCTGTGGGGTCGCACAGAGTCAGACACGACTGAAGCGACTTAGCAGCAGCAGCAGCAGTCATAATACAACGTTATGGTAATCGTTTTCTTATATTGCTGAATTAGACAATATTGCACCTAGCATTTTTGCTTTTGTGTTGGTAGTTGATTTTAGTAGCAAGGTTATATTTGCTGTGAAAATGTTAATGTAAGATTAGAATCGCCTGCTTCTTGAATGTTGGTAGAATTTTCCTGTAAAACTGGCTTGGCCTGCTCTTTTTTTTTTAATGGGAAAAAATTTCATTGCTAATCCATTTTCTTAAATGGTTATGCTGCTGTTATTCTTTACGGCATCTTCACCAGGAGTAGATTCAGTCTCGAGAAACCACTTTCTTTGCTCATCCATGAGAAACAGCTCCTCATCTGATCGAGTTTTATCATGAGATTGCAGCAGTTCAGTCTCATCTTCAGGCTCCACTTCTAGTTGTCTTGCTACTTCTACCACCTCTGCAGTTACTTTCTCTACTGAAGACCTGAAGGCCTCTAAGTCCTCCATGAGGGTTGGAGTCAGCTTCTTCCAGACTCCTATCAATTTTAATATTTTGACCTCCCCATGAATCTTGAATATTCTTACTGATCTAGAATCCTTTCCAGATGGTTTTCAATTCACTTTGCCCAGATCCAAAAGAGAAGTCACTATCTGTGGCAGTTATAGACTTACAAAATGTTTTTCTTTTTTTAAAAGTAATTTTAGTTACTTATTTTAATTTTTGGCTAAGCTGGGTCTTCATTGCTATGTGGATATTTCTCTAGTTGCAGCTAGCGGATCTCTCTCTAATTGCGGTACTCAGGCTTCTTACTGGGCGCTCAGGCTTCTTCTCTTCTCTTCACCTAGAGCCTGCAGAGCACAGGCTCTGCATGGCATGTGGCATCTTTCCCGACCAGAGATTGAACCCATGTGTCTCCTGCATTGGCAGGCAGATTCTTTGCCACTGAGTCACCAGGGAAGCCCCCAAAATGTATTTCTTATATAATAAGATTTGAAAGTTGAAATGACTCCTTGATCCATGGGATGCAAAATGAATGTGTGGTGAAAGTGAAAGTCACTCAGTCGTGTCCAGCTCTTTGCGACCCATGGACTATACAGTCCAAGAAATTCTCCAGGCCAGAATACTGGAGTGGGTAGCCATTCCCTTCTCCAGGGGATCTTCCCAACCCAGGTCTCCCACATTGCGGGCAGATTCTTTACTGGCTGAGCCACGAGGGAAGCCCAAGGATACTGGAGTGAGTAGCCTATCCCTTCTCCAGTGGATCTTCCCAACCCAGGAATCGAACCGGGATCTCCTGCATTGCAGGCAGATTCTTTACCAACTACCAGGAAAGCCCCATGCATGTGTGTTAGCAGGTATGAAAAGAACATTAATCTCATTGTTCATCTCCATCAGAGCTCTTGGATGACCAGGTACATTGTCAATGAGCAGTAATATTTTGAAAGGAAACCCTTTTTTTTTTTTCAGAGCAATAGGTCTCAACATTTTAAGTAGGCTTAAAATATTCAGTAAACCATGTTGTAGAGATGTGCTGTCATCCAGTCTTTGTGTTTCCATTAGTAGAAAGAGTGTTTGCAAAGTCAATTTAGAATCATTTTTAAGGGCCCTAGGATTTGAGGAATGGTAGATGAACATTGGCTTCAACTTAGTCACCAGCTGCATTGGCCCCTAATAAGAGAGCTGGCCTGATCTTTGAAGCTTTGGAGCCAGGCATTGACTTCTCCTCTCTGAATGTCCTAGATGGCATCTTCCTGCAGTGTAAGTCTGTTTCGTCTACGTTGAAAATCTGTTGTTCAGTGTAGCCACCTTCGTTAATTCTCTTAGGTAGATCTTCTGGATGACTTGTTGGAACTTCTACATCAACACTTATGGCTTCACCTTGCACTTCTGTGTTACAGGGATGGACTTCTTTTCTTAAACTTCATGAACCAATCTCTGCTAGCTTCAAACTTTTCTTCTACAGGTTTGACTCCTCTCTAAGCCTTCATAGGATTAAAGAGAGTTGGGCCTTGCTCTGGATAACACTTTGGCTTAAGGCAATGTTGTGGCTGGGCTCCACATCAGCAGTAAGGCTGTTTTGCATTCTTATAATTCATGTATTCACTGGAGTAGTGCTTTTCATTCCTTTCAAGAACTGTACCTTTGGATACACAGCTTGGCTAACTGTTCGGTGCAAAAGGCCTAGCTTTCACCCTATCCCAGCTTTTGATGTACCTTCCTTAATTATTTGTCCCTTTTGATTGTGGCTCAGCTGGTAAAGAATCCGCCTGCAGTGCAAGAGACCTGGGTTCAATCCCTGGGTTGGGAAGATCCCATGGAGAAGGGAAAGGCTACCCATTTCAGTATTCTGGCCTAGAGAATTCCATGGACTATACAGTCCATGGATTGCAAAGAGTTGGACAAGACTGAGCAACTTTCACTTTTGATTTTAAGTAAGAAACCTGCAATGCTTCCTTTGACTTGAACGCTTAAAGGCCATCGTAGGGTTATTAGTTGGCTTAATTTTGATATTATTATGTCTCAGGGGAATAGGGAGGCCTGAGAAGAGGGAGAGAAGCAGGAACAGTTGGTGAGCGGAGCAATCAGAATACACACAACGTTTATCAGTTAAGTTAGCCTCTTGTATGAGTGTGTAGTTCATTGTTCACCTCGACAATTACAATAGTAACATCAAAGACCCCTGATCGCAGATCTCTATAACAAACATAATAATGATGAAAAAGTTTGAAATTTTGCAAGAATTGCCGAATGTGACACAGAGACACAAAGTGAGCAAATGCTTTTGGATAAATGGTGCCCATAGGGTTGCCACAGACCTTCAGTTTGTGATAAACAGTATCTGTGAAATCTATGAAGTGCAGTAAGCCAAAGCACAATAAAGAAAATGAAGTATGCCTGTGTCGTAACTTTGTTTTCTGTTTCCACAGATTCTACTCTTACCTTTATTATTTCCTTCCTTCTTTTGAAGTTTATTCTGTTCTTTTTATAAAATCTTAAAATGGATGTTTGTTTATTTTCAGCCTTGTATTCAATAAGTTTATATGGGGATTTCCCTGGTGGTCCAGTGGCTAGGACTTCATGCTTCCACTGCAGGGGGACACAGGTTCAATCCCTGGTCAGGGAACTGAGATCTTACAAGCCACGCTGTGCAACCACACACACACACACAAAGTTTATATGGTTGTGTTTCCCTCAGAGTACTGTTTTACCTACATAAGATATTTTCATAACCATTAATTTCTAATATCAAAGCTTTCTATTATCATTCCTTCTTTGACTCCTGAGTTATTTACAAAAGTGTTTAAAATTTTCCTAATGTGTTTTTAGATTACCTTTTTATTAATGATTTTGACCAGTTACATTATGGTCAGAGAATGGGATCTGTATGGTATAGATTCTTTATTTAAAGTTTGTTGATATTGCTTTGGGGCCTGATTAAGCTATGTGGTCTTTTTTTTTAGCTGTGTCAGGTCTTAGTTGCGGCATGTGGGGTCTAGTTCCCTGACCAGGGATTGAACCCGCATCCCCTGCATTGCAAGGTGGATTCTTAACCACTGGACCACCAGGGAAGTCCTTGTGGTCAGTTTTTACTAATCCCCCAAAATGTTTTATGGGCAATGGCACCCCACTCCAGTACTCTTGCCTAGAAAATCTCATGGATGGAGGAACCTGGTAGGCTGCAGTCCATGGGGTCTCTAAGAGTCGGACACGACTGAGCGACTTCACTTTGACTTTTCACTTTTATACGTTGGAGGAGGAAATGGCAACCCACTCCACTGTTCTTGCCTGGAGAATCCCAGGGGCAGGGGAGCCTGGTGGGCTGCCGTCTATGGGGTCGCACAGAGTCGGACACAACTGAAGCGACTTAGCAGCAGCAGCAGCAAAATATTTTAAATGAATGTGAATTCTCTAAGCACGTTGTTTTATATAAATGTATTTTTTTAATACCTCTTTGTTTATTTGGATTTTTAATGTCCATCAGCAATATTTTATAGTTTATATATTACATATTTTATAGTGTGCATACCTTGTACTTAATATTTGTTAATTTTATTTTTAAGTATTTTTTCTCTTTTACACTATAGTGAATGGAATTGTCTGCTTAATTTCAATTTTGAATTGCTCGTTAAAGTATATAGAAATGCAGTTGATCTGGGTATACTAATCTGTTAGTATGGGATGTTACATTAATTGATTTTTCAGGTGTTAAATCAACTGTGGTGGACATAATCTTAATGTGGCCTCCATGATCTCTACATACTAATGTTAATCACAATCCCTTTGAATATGAACAAAACCAGTGACTTGCTTCTGATAAATAGAATACTGTAAATATGACTCAATGTAAGGAATTATAAATTTGTTTTGTAAGATCTTAGGTGAACAAGTTCATGAAGTATGCTATTCATATTTCTATTTCATTATGATTTTTGTCTATTAGATCTACCAGTTATCCGCTGATGGTGGATTTGTGTATTTTTCCTCTGTAACTCTGTCCATGTTTGTTCTATATATTTTGAGATTGTGTTATTAGGTACATACAAGTTTAGAATGGTAATATCTTTCTGATGGCACTTTTATCATGATAGAACATCTTTATCTCTACAATACTTTTTATGTTAAAGTCTATTTTATCTGGTAACAATAACCAAACTAATTTTCTTTTGGTTAGTGTTTACCTGGGCTCAGAAGCTAAAGAATCTGCCTGTAAGTTGGGAAACCTGGGTTCTATCCCAGTTTCAGGAAGATCCCCTGGAGAAGGGAATGGCTACCCACTCCAGTATTCTTGCCTGGAGAATTCCATGGACAGAGGAGCCTGGCAGACTACAGTCCATGGGGTTGCAAAGAGTCAGACATGACTGAGTGACTAACATTTTCACTTTACCTAACATATCTTTTCAGTCCTTAGATTTTTCACCTATTCTGTATCCTGTGTTTTTTTGCGGGAAGGATCTTAAAGTTGACTCATAACTGCTCTTTGTCTTTGAGATCCTTAAGTGTACCTTTCTGCCTTCTCTCCTAGCGGCAGTACATACCTGTGAAAGTGAAGAGCAAAGCCTTTTGGATCTTCTTTTGGGAGTACGCCATGATGTATACGGGAAGTCTAGTGGTAGTCGTTTGCCTCTCCTTCTTCCTTCTTAGTTCCTGGGATTTCATTCCTGCAGTCTATGGCTTCATGTAAGTAATGCCCCCATTAGAAAACTCTGGAAGCTGATTTAGTTTTCACAGCTCCATCTGGAATCAGAGGGAGAACAAGCAGAGGCCACATCTAGAGCAGTGGTCCTCACATTGGTGTGTACCATAATCACCGCAGGGCTTGAACACCCAGGATGCTGGGCCCCACCTCCATAGGTTCTGATTAAGTAAATCTAGGGTAAGTGAAAGGTTGTTGCTGAGCCGTGAAAGACGTCAGGATTCTTGGCCTCCAGAGGAGAGGAATTCAATCCGGGGCCAGTGATGAGGCTTGATCGCTCAGAGCTCTTGTGTAATAAAGTTTTATTAAAGTATAAAAGAGATAGAGAAAGCTTCTGACATAGACGTCAGAAGGGGGCAGAAAGAGTGCCTCCCTGCTAGCCTTTAGCACTCTTGCCTGGAAAATCCCATGGACGGAGGAGCCTAGTGGGCTACAGTCCATGGGGTCGCTAAGAGTCGCACACGACTGAGTGACTTCACTTTCACTTTTATGCATTGGAGAAGGAAATGGCAACCCACTCCAGTGTTCTTGCCTGGAGAATCCCAGGGACGGGGGAGCCTTGTGGGCTGCCGTCTCTGGGGTCACACAGAGTCAGACACGACTGAAGCGACTTAGCAGCAGCAGCAGCATATACCTATCAGCAAGCTGTTAATTAGAGAAAGGAGATGTCTCAAAACTCAGAGTGGCACCAGGCCCCTCACCCACAACATCCATTTTGAGATAACATTGGCACCAGGTGAGTCATCCTGTGCCACAGAACGATTGACATGAATCTTGAAGAAAGGCAGGTTTCCAGGTAAATAGATTCATTAACATAGATTAGGAGAACAATTTTATGAGTAAAACATACTGGTTTGTCAAGTTGGTTCTGAGTCTTAGGCGGAACCAACTTGGAGACAGATTCTAGGGTAAATACATAGTTCACTAACATAGCTTAAGAAAAATATTTCCATAAGAAATACACATTGGTTAGCTCAAGGTTTGAGAAAAGTTAAGTTCAGGAGGAACCAAGTGTCGTCATGGCAACACAGAATTTTAAGAGAAACTTCCTTTTAATTTTGTATAGAGAAGGGGAAAAAGCTGACACTTGTAGTTTGTTTCCTCCTGCCGGTTAAGACAGAAATAAAAACACGTCTGACACTTGCAGCCTGTTTCCTCTGCTTGGAGACCCCTGGCCTTCCTGCCTGTTACACTTTCATTAGGACCCCAGAATTTGCATATCTATATATATAAATTTTCAGGTGGTACGATGCTGCCAATCTGAGGAACACACTTCAAGAACCACTGGTTTAATCTAAGTCAATTAAAGAACACTCTCTGGGAACATCCAAAGCACTTATCAGCCTCGAACTAGAAGGTTTCGATTCAGTCCCAAACAGGAATGGATGTATTTATTCCTCTATTGGAAAAGGGTCTCCAACAGTTTTAAAATAAAGCCACCTTCCATATGTCAAGGGACTTCCGTGGTGGCTTAGATGGTAAAGAATCCACCTGCAAAGTAGGAGACCTAGGTTTGATCTCTGGATAGGGAAGATCCCCTGGAGAAGAAGAATACCACTCCAATATTCTTGCCTAGAGAATTCCATGGACAGAGGAGGGGTGGGCTGCAGTCCGTGGGGTCACAGAGAGTTGGACATGACTGAGTGACTTAGCACTTTCAATATGTCAAACTTATAGAGAAAATCAAAATGGGTTTGCAAGATGAATTCTGCAGATATTTCCAAATATCCTCTCTGTGGTCTGCTGAGGAGGATACCTGCTCAGGCCTGAAGGAACTCACAGCCCAGAGGGTCATGGACACTTAACCCCACCAGGGTGGGAAGGAGGTCTGTGGCTGGCTTCCCTTTGGGATTCTGAGCTGCTTATTTATGTTCAATCCTGGCTGAGCCTAACAGTGACTTAATAACCTTCAGTTTCTCATGCTCTGTCTCCCAGAAGAGTTTGTAATGCCTGATGAAAAACTTTTCCTAGTTTTCTGCTGGTGTACAGATTGTGTTCATTACCTTATTTCACAGAAAAGGAAATATAGTTACAGCAAGAAGCAAAGACTTGCCAGGTGGAGGCCTTCTTCAGTGAAATCTGACCATGAATCATGGTCTTGTCTGAAAGCTGACCATGAACCATAGCCTCTGTCTTCCTTTCCATGCTTCCCTTGTGCTTTTAAAACTGAATTCTGAAAGAGATGGGAATACCACTCCACCTGAGCTGCCTCTTGAGAAATCTGTATGCAGGTTAGGAAGCAACAGGTAGAACTGGACATGGAACAACAGACTGGTTCCAAATAGGAAAAGGAGTACGTCAAGGCTGTATATTGTCACCCTGCTTATTTAACTTATATGCAGAGTACACCATGAGAAACGCTGGACTGGAAGAAACACAAGCTGGAATCAAGATTGCCGGGAGAAATATCAATAACCTCAGATATGCAGATGACACCACCCTTATGGCAGAAAGTGAAGAGGAACTAAAAAGCCTCTTGATGAAAGTGAAAGAGGAGAGTGAAAAAGTTGGCTTAAAGCTCAACATTAAGAAAACGAAGATCATGGCATCTGGTCCCATCACTTCATGGCAAATAGATGGGAAAACAGTGGAAACAGTGTCAGACTTTATTTTTGGGGGGCTCCAAAATTACTGCAGATGGTGACT
>NW_011494924.1:1460634-1476429 GCF_000754665.1 Bison bison bison | reverse complement strand
GGAATGATACTAAAGCTGAAACTCCAGTACTTTGGCTACCTCATGCGAAGAGTTGACTCATTGGAAAAGACTCTGATGCTGGGAGGGATTGGGGGCAGGAGGAGAAGGGGACGACAGAGGATGAGATGGCTGGATGGCATCACTGACTCAATGGACGTGAGTCTGAGTGAACTCCGAGAGTTCGTGATGGACAGGGAGGGAGGCCTGGCGTGCTGCGATTCATGGGGTCGCAAAGAGTTGGACACGACTGAGCGACTGAACTGAATTGACATCCGTTTCAACCCCATATGTATGTTTTTAATGTTATGTAAGATTTTTAGAACAGCCAGAATTGTAACCCATCTTTATCTTATATCACCATACAAAAAGTTTTCCAGCTAAACCCCATTTCTCCAGCAAGGTCTGGGATCATTGTTAGAACCTGGCAGTGGTTCCTTGGACCCCTGGAAGTCTCACTTCTGTGTGAGGAACTCAGTCCTCTGGCTCCTGCTGTATGCATCTGGAGAAAGAATGGGCAGTAACAGGATCTTTGAGCTTTTCCCCTAGACAAATCCTTCGAATGCTCAAAATAGGTTAGAGGAACATATTTCAAACCCATTCCTCTTTTGTGACAGCGCTAGGTATCTCCTGGTTTTGAGCATACGTATCTGGGGCAGGAAAAGAAGGGGCTGGTCTTTTGCTTTCTAGCATGAATTCCTGCCTTGTTTCAGATCTCTGCTGCATGCCAGAGTTTGGCTCAGGTGATCCTTTTTATGGGTTATTTGTCTCTGGGTCTCTGCCCCTTGCTTTTGTTAATTACCTATATCCGGGGTGCCCAGAGAGCCCCTCACATCCTGATCTCTTTGGAGACAGAGTCTTCCTTGACTGCCTAGCAGTGACCAAAACCTTCAGGAGAAAAGCAGGTCAAAGCAGGTTGTTTCTAACTTGGTTCTGTTTTTTCTCTCCCTTTGTTTTCTTCATTCCAGACTTTCTGTTCCAGATCTCACCCCGAACATTGGCCTTTTCTGGTACTTTTTTGCAGAGATGTTTGAGCACTTCAGCCTCTTCTTTGTGTGTGTGTTTCAGATCAACGTCTTCTTCTACACCATCCCTTTAGCTATAAAGCTAAAGTAAGTAGTTGGACCTACTGAGTTTTTGTCCCCGGAGTCATTTGTAGCTTTATAGATGTCCTTCTCACTCGGGCATCTGCTATTGGGTTTGAGGCATTTATGCCCAGGGAACCTCACCCTGAGTTGCTTCAGTGACTGTGCCCTGCAGCAGAGTGACACACACGGTGCCAGCTGTAGGGGCAGTGCTTTGGAGCCCCATATGCCCCTGGCCTCACTTTGGGGTACTTGAACCCACATTGCCACTGAGCCCAGTTACTGTTTTATTTGTGTGTATATATCACAATTTATTTTATTCTATATCTTTTTTCATTTTTAAAAAATATATTTTAATTGAAAGGTATTTGCTTTATGATATTGTGTTGGTTTCTGCCATACATCAACATTAATCAGCCATAGGTCTACATATGTGCCCTCACTATTGAACCTCCCGGCCACCTCCCCAGTCACTGTTTTAGACAAGAGCAGGATTGGGGTGGGGACGATATCCTTGGAAAAAGAGGATCTTGCTGGGAGTCCTCTAGCTGTGTCCCAGGGGGCTCAGGAGGTGTTAGTTGGGGGGCTGGTCACCTGCAGCTCTGATCAACTTCCCTCCAATGGATTGCCTATGGCATACCCTTCTGCAGAGTAAGAGAGCTAACATATGTTGTCCATCCCACCTTTTTGAGTTATATTCATGCCTAACCCTTCAAGCAACTCTTGGAGGTAGGCGTTATGTTACTGTCACTTCCGTTTGCTAGTCGAGGAAATTGCTGTTTAGAGAGGTGAAATTATTTTCCCAGAGTCACACAGCCAGTTAGCAATGGAGCTGGGGTTACCAGGTTTGTTCGGCCCCAGAATTTATGCTCAGACCTCTGCACCTTGCCAAGCTCCTGAGATCACACATAGTATTAAATAGCTCCTGGAAATAGTTCTGTTATCCTAGCTTCAGAGAGGGGCAAACAGGCACCAGTCAGCATAGATACAGCTGGGTGGTCCAGGGAGGTAGAGGGCTGGATTTAGATTTCAAGAGCTTGAGTTCTTTGCTCTGACCTTCCATTCATTCTCCATGGCAGTGAACCAAGGCACACGGTTCCCTGTCTGTAAAGCTCAGAGCTGATGTTCCCTTCTTATAACGTGGCCTTGGCCTGGCATCCGACAGAAAAAGCCTCCTTTCTTGGCCTGACAGGCTCCAGAATTCTGGCAGCCTTCCTCAGCCAGGCTCTCCAGCTGTCTGTGGTCCATATGTCCTACCCGCGTTCTGGTCAGGCCTGGGTCTGGGCTGAAAGAAGCAGGGAACCCGGCACACCTGTCCTCACGCGTGTAGCCTGTTCTCTAGCACCTCCTATTGTCGGCTTGTGAAAGGCCACAGATAGCTCCTGGGGGCCACCGCCATCTTGTGACACCCCCCCGAACCCCCACCAAGGGCCACAGAGCTGTGGGAACAGAAGGTGTGAAGATACCTGACCTCCCTCTCGGCTGCCCTCTTGTGTCTGGATCGAGTTCCACTCCAGCCCCTGCAGTGCCAGCTTTGTGAGAACAGGGCCACCGGTCACTGCTCCCCAGGGGCTCTTGCAGGAGGTTCTGGTGTCCGTATTTGTTTTTATATATTTATGTATTTATTACTTTTGCCTCTGCTGGGTCTCTGTTGCTGTACAGGCTTTTCTTTATTTGTGGCGAGTGGGGGCTACACTCCAGTTAGGATGCGCTAGCTTGTCATTGCGGTGGTCTCTTGCTGCGGAGCACAGGCTCTAGGCACACGGGCTTCAATAGTTGTGGCTGGGGGGCTCAGTAGTTGCGGCTCTCTGGCTTTAGAGTGTGGACTCAGTAGTTGTGTCGCACGGGCTTAGGTGCGCTGCAGCATGTGGAATCATCCTAGACAAGGGATTGAACCCCTGTCCCCTGTGTTGGCAGGTGGATCCTTTACCACTGAGCTACCAGGGAAGTCTCAATGTTGTGTGGGTTTTGTTTTGTTTTGTTTTTTAAAGAAACTCTTTATTTGGTATTGGAGTAGAGCCAACTAACAATTTTGCGATAGTTTCAGGTGAACAGCAAAGGGACTCAGCCATACATTCACCATGTCTTTTGGTACCACCTTGTCATTAGCCTTTTCCTGGAAATGGTGCAGCTGTTACCAGCTACCTAAAAAGCCCAAACCAATGACTTGGATGAGCCGTAGGAAAATGCTCACTGAGATAGCCACACCCTTCCTAGAGATTACAAGACTGCGTGAGTTTGCAGTCAGAAACTTTGACTCAGAAACTTTTTAGCTAAGTTTCTGAGTCATTTGCCTCATAGTAGTATTTGGGTGTGTACAAATTTGTCTCCACATCTCAGATTTACATCCATTGAGTGACCTGACCTTGGATCTACAAGGCAAGAATGCCGTTAACCTGAAGACACCCTCCTGAGCTGGGCGTTAACCTGAAGACACCCTTCTGGGTCCTGTGCAGAAGTGGGCCATGTGCGCGTTGCTCAGACCTGAGGAGGCTGCACATCTGGCTTCTTCCTGGCAGATTCTCTTCTGCACTCAGTCAGCTCTTGGAGGAGCACTGGAGGCTGAGTTCTGTCTCAGCCTTCCTGATCAGAGCTGGTCCTGCTGGGCACTCGGGAGAATAGCACCGGTGGTGCTTAGGCGCTCTGGAGACAAGCCACTCCATCACTTTCGAACTCTCTTATGTTCTCTGAACCTGATTTCCTCATCCACAAAGTGCAGTGACAGCATTGCCTCCTTCCAGGTGCGAGGTAGTGAGGATCGTGTGTGATGATGCAGGAAAAGATGCCTAGCACAGAACTGAGCACAAGTGAAGGTTCAGGAAATGGCAGCCAGTCTTACTGGTTTAAGGGGACTAGAGCTCTAGTTCCAGCCCCTCCCTCCCCAATTAAATTTCATTTTTATTTATTTGGCTGCATTAGGTCTTAGTTGCAGCATGCAAACTCTTAGTCATGGCTTGTGGGATCTAGTTTGGGAGCACAGAGCCTTAGCACTGGACCGCCAGAAAATTCCCCAGTTCCAGCCTTTAAGAGCAAAAAGCTGCATGCAGCCATTTCTGGAAAGGAGCTCATCACAGCTAAAGATCTGTAGTCCCCACTGACCCTGTTGTCAGAGAAAACAAGCATCAGCCAGGAGGTACTTCCTGCCCTGGTCCAGTGTCAGGGGCCTCTGGCAAGGGTGCTGCCTAATTACTCTGACAAGTCATTTAAACCCAGTAATAGAGGCCGCTGACTTCATTTGTTTTCCTCCTCTGGGCTCCTGGGGGAAGGCCCGGAGCTGCAGGGGGTGGGGGTTGATGGGAAGTGTCTCTGTGGGCTGTGTCTCTAGTGTGTGCTAGGTTCTTCTCACTACCTGTGGGTATCTTTGGGTCCCTGCAGTTTTTTGCCCTCCTGCTGGGCCTGGCCCTGTGTTTTGTGGGTGGTGGAGCCTGCCCTGCGTAAAGTCCCCTGGAGAGTGTATTTGGGTTTCAGGGCTGGGGTGAGGAGACTCTGGGGTGGGCCTGGTCCCTGACTGACCTCTGCATCTCTCTCTCTCTGCCCCGCCTCGCCCCAGGGAGCACCCTATCTTCTTCATGTTCATCCAGATCGCCATCATCGCCATCTTCAAGTCCTACCCGACGGTGGGGGATGTGGCCCTCTACATGGCCTTCTTCCCCGTGTGGAACCATCTCTACAGATGTGAGTACCCCCACCTCGCACCCTCTGGCACAGGTTTGTGTCATCTCGCCCTGGATGAAAATAGCTGGTGGTTAGGAATGGACAGGCATTTTTTGGACACCTGCTGTGCCAGCAGTGACATGAAGCACAATATCTGCCCCTCGGTGCTACACACAAATGGTAATAATAAAAATAACCAGCATTTATTGAGCGCTGACTGTACCTGGTTGCTGTGGTTCTAAGAATGTTACGTGCATCAGCTCATTTTATCTTCACACCAGACTTTGAGGAAAAGTATCCCCGTTTGCAGATGAGAAAACTAGGGCACAGAAAAATAGCGTCGCTTGTTCAAGGGCGCAAGACTGGTAAGTAGAAGGGCTGGCATTGGCATCCAAATGCAGGAGCCTCCAGCCAGCACTGCCCAGTAGGGCTTTCTGTGATGGTAGACATGCCCTGTATCTGCCCAGTCCGATAGAGTAACCACGAGTGTGACTGGGGAGCTGAATTTTTAATCTAATTTAAAGAAGCCACACACGGCTAGTGCTGTCATCTGGACAGTGTGGCTTTGAGCCATTTCCCCGTGCTGCACCGTAGACGTCCTGCCTGCTGCGAGACCCGTTCAAGCTCTTCCTCCAAAGTCGGCCTAGTGCCGACCAGTTGTTCTTTCTAGTATTTCCTGCTGTTGCCCTGAGTCAGGCTCTGTGTCCCCTGGGTTCTTTACACTGTTTGTGGGCTCCCTAAGAGTAGCCTCATGACTCACCCCTGTGTCCCCAGCACCCAGGATTACACCTGATGACACACAGAACAACATAACAAATGTTCAAATGTTTGTGGATGGGGTTTTTTTTTAATAGTTTTTATTGGAGTTTAGTTGATTTATAATATTGTGTTAGTTTCAGGTATATAGCAAAGTGGATCAATTATACATACACATACATCCACTCCTTTTTTAGATTCTTTTCCTATACAGGCTATTAGAGAGCTCCCGGTGCTGTACAGTAGGTCCTTATTAGTTATCTATTTTATATATGGTAGTGTTATGTATCGGAGAAGGCAATGGCACCCCACTCCAGTACTCTTGCCTGGAAAATCCCATGGACGGAGGAGCCTGGTAGGTTGCAGTCCATGGGGTCTCGAAGAGTCGGACACGACTGAGCGACTTCACTTTCAGTTTTCACTTTCATGCATTGGAGAAGGAAATGGCAACCCACTCCAGTGTTCTTGCCTGGAGAGTCCCAGGGACGGGGGAGCCTGTTCGGCTGCCATCTCTGGGGTCTCGCAGAGTCGGACATGACTGAAGCGACTTAGCAGTAGTAGTAGTGTTGTGTATATGTCAGTCCCAATCTCTGTGTATGGGATTTTTGGACCTCCCTAATAAAGAGGCAGTGCCAGTGGCCCAATACCACCTGATTCTCTAAAACAGGAAGGGAGCTGCAGAACTTTCCTTGCACAGCAATAAACCTGGGGAGGACAGGCCTCAGAGGAAATGTCTTTATTGTTGTTTTGGGGCTGCTGAGTATCAAGCAGGAAGTGAAACTGACCAGCTGCTGGAAAGAAACCTGTCTATAGGAGTGGGCCTCTGAGCAAAGGTAAACAGGTGAGTGGGCAGGACAAGCAGGACTGCTCCTCCAGGTGGGGCAGTGACCAGTCAAGCAGATCAGAAGCAGGAAGTAGCATCTTCTGCTTGTGGCATCCTCATTGAACAGACAAGAATCACCCAGTTCACCCAGTAGAGGGGTCTCAGAGTCAGCCTGGGGCCCCTTGGCAAGTCCCAAAGGCACAGAACATGTGAACATACCCTAGTTTGTGATGGGATGAGTCTGGGGACGTTGGTCCTCTTTCCCCTAAGATGGAGTTGCTCTGGCAGGCTCTCCCACAGAGGGTGTCTCCCTCAGGTGAGATCTTTCATCCCATATTGCTAAACAGAGTCTGGAGCCAGACAGTCTTGAGTCTGAATTCTGGCTTTCCCATTACTAGCAAGTCGTTTAACTTTTCTGAGTCTCCCGTTTTTTCATCTGTCAGAATATCTTTCAGGGGTGTTTGAGGTCTGAGAAAGAATAAATGTAAATAGCCCCACTGTTGTTATTAGTAGTATTAATTACACAGGGAGGTCTCCTGCATAGTTTCATGATCAAAGCTTCAGGCTTGATAACCAGAGTTACTCAGAGTCATTGAAATAAACATATTTTTCAAAACTTGAACTATTTTATGCCCTCTGGGGTGATGATGCACAAAAAATAAGGATGGGGTTTCCGGAAACCTGGATGAGCTAATAGATGCTGTTGTTGGCTCACTGGGCGAGTTGAGCTTGTCTGAAGGGCCCGCAGACAGCGTTGGCTGCCAGGCGCAGCTCCTGCAGTAGAGAACGCTCAGACTTGGCCTGTCTGTTTTGGGCAAGACAACTATGAGTCATTCTGTTTGTCCAGGGCATCTTCAGCCTGGTCGTGTGGATGTGTGAGTGGAGACCTTGTGAGGTCTTTACACCTAGGTTGAATATACTCAGACTTCTAATGTGTTTAAGAATTCGGTTTAGACATGAGTTACCAGTGTCAGCATGCCTGCTCACACATTCGCTGTTTTGTTTTCCTATCCTGCTTAGTAGGGAAGAGAGGCACATGGGCCCTCCCCCGAGTGCAGGTCCCAGATGCTGGGACTCTGCGGAACTTGGGGCCAGGATGAGTCACACAGACACACAAGCGTGGTGTTAGGGAACAGCCTGCTGGCAGGGCCCATGCCAGCCTGCAGTGGTCGAGCTCAAAGAGCCAGTTACCAAAGGGCTGGATTTTGTGTGTATGTGTCCTTCATGTTTTCTTTTTTAGTATTAATTATTATATACAGATAAAGGAATATTGATTTTAAAATATGCATTTGTTATTTAAAAAATATACAATAAATTTCCATGTGCCCAGCACCTAGTTTAAGAAAAGAAACAGCACCATGAGCTTTGAAGTCCCTAAGTCCCTTCTGTGCCCCTCCTGATGGGACTGGATTCTTCCAGTGGAATTTTATTTCTCAATACCTGAGGCTCAGAGAGGGAAAGTGACTTGCCTGAGGTTTCAGTTTGTCAGTGATGGAGCCAGAGATCAGAGGAAGTCACCCAGGGAACTTGGTGGGAAATCTGATTCCATCTGGCCCAGCACGGCGGATGAAGGGTCACCTGGTCACCTCTGACATCTCCAACACACCGTGGTGCTGGAACAGGCTGTCCTGTGCCCTGGGTCCCTGGCTCTATCTGCTCTGGCGTATAGCTGGAATCCTCAGGCCAGTCAGCCAGCAAGAGTGAGTAGCAGCTCCGAAGTCCTGCAAAGGTCACCACAGGCCAGAAGCCAGTTGGATGTGGTGACCGTTCCTCAGGGCACAGGGGAAGCATTGTCACAGCTTTTTGCGATTGCCCCCAGGAGGCGCGTGTGAACCTCTCTCAGTCTACGCACTTGGTCACCTCCTTGTCACCCGTTCTAAAATACAGAGTGACTGGAGACATGGAGCAAAGACCCACCTGGACTGTCAGACCACAGGAGTTTTATTTTAGGAATACTGTGTATTCTTTTCAGCAAAATAATTACCCAGAAATCAGAAAGAACCACTGAAGGACTTCCCTAGTGATCCATTAGCTATGAATCCAGCTTCCAGTGCAAGGGACAGAGGTTTGATTCTTGGTAGGGGAACTAGGATCCACATACCTCAGGCCTACCGAGCCCAAGCACCTCAACTAGAGAGAAACGTATTTGCTGCAGTGAAGACCCAATGAAGAAAAAGAAATAATTAAAAAAAAAAAACCTCTGAAAGTATTAAGAGTGTTTTGTTTTATTTTTTAAAGAAAGAACCATTGAGAAAAGTATGTAAATAGTGATGAAGTGGAGGAATGGTAAATAGATGTATCCTGGGCTTCCCTTTACCAGGCTCAGCTGGTAAAGAATCCACCTACAATGCAGGAGGCCTGGGTTCAATCCCTGTGTTGGGAAGATCCCCTGGAAAAGGAAAAGGCTCCCCACTCCAGTATTCTGGTCTGGAGAATTCCATGGACTGTCTAGTCCATAGGATTGCAAAGAGTCAGACACAACTGCGTGATCTTCACTCACTTCATCTCTTTTCTTGAGGTTGTAACTTTGTTTAATAATAACTCTCAGTGCAGACATCTTTCTCCCCAGACTTCTGTTTCTGCGAGTAAGACTGAGGCCTCTTAGAGTTCTCCAAGAGGCTTGAGTCAGGGCTTTGATTTCTCAGCTTTGAAAACCCAGAAATGTGGAAATTGCAGATCAGAAGAGGGCACCTTGCAAGCCCTCCAAGCCAGTGTTTCCAAATCATGGGATTTCAGGGACTACTAGCATTTAAAAAAAAATCCTGGTGACAGAGTTCCCAACTTTTTATTTTACTGAAGACACTAAAACAGTCAACTACTGGCCATTTGTCTCTATTTTATAAAAGAAAGGACTTTTTAAACAGCAGCCAGCAGCAAGACACCTGTAATTACTCAATAAAGAATGAAGCTTAAGTTGAAAACATTCAGCTCTAACAAGATCTCTGAACTACCTTGGCCTGGTTATTCTCACTGTGACACTGACAAGTGAAGTCTCTGCTGCAGACCAGCACAGGCCTCTTATGGGGCAGAGGTCTGCCACTGTAACCCAGTGGCTCACAGCTTTGGCTGCATATTGGAATCACCAGGGAAGCTTGTAGAAACAGATATGGATGCCTGGGCCCCACCCCTGGGGCTCCCTAGGTGAGCTCATTTTACAACCAGAATTGAGAACCTTGGCTGTAATCCAGTCCCCTTTCCAACGCCTGAACCCCCAGTATAGCATTTCAGCCAAGTCATTGTACAGCTGAGATAAGAGGCCTTAAGGTTCAGGAGTTTCCCCATCTCTTAAATATCTCTGAACTCTGACTTTGGAGAAGGGATTTCCTGAAGGTCAGGATCAGAGAGAGGAGGGGAACCTCTATTGACTGAGTGCCTGCGGAGAATCAGACCTAAGCTTTTATTAATCACTCAGTTTTTTTTTTAAGGTATTCTAGTTAATTAATTTTAAATGATATTTATTTTATTTAAAAATACAATAAAATAGGACTCTCTCTCCCGCGTGCGTGCATTCTTTTCTTTCTCTCTCTCTCACTTTCCTGCTATCTTCTAAATAAAATAGAGCTGTAACACTGAAAAAAAAAATACAATAAAATATAAAGAAACAAAAATGGCATATAATCCTGCTGTCAGATATCTACTGTTGAATTAAAAGGGGGGAAAAATCACAATGGTAGGTCAGTGGCCCCCAGCTTTTTTGGCACTAGGGACTGGTTTCATGGAAGACAATTTTTCCATAGATGGAGTGGGGAGGGATGGTTTAGGTTATATAATATAATATAGAATATATATATAATATAATATAGAATATATAAGATATGTATTCTGTATTATATATAGAATATATAAATTGCATATTATATAAATAAATATAATAATGCATTACATTATTGTGCACTTTATTTCTATTATATCAGCTCCACCTCAGCTCATCAGGCATTAGATCCCAGAGTCTGGAGACCCCTGTGTTAGACAGAATAATGCCCCCTCCTTGCTCCCGACAAATATGTCACCTCATCATCCCCAGAACTTGTGACTAGATCACCTTACATGACAGATGGCCTGCAGATGGGGAGAGTATCCTAGATTATCCAGGTGGGCCCAATGTAATCACAGGTGCTCTTAAGAGCAGAAGTAGGCAGGCGGGTACATGGGCGGTCTCTACGCACCACTCAGCTTTGCTGTGAACCTAAAACTGCTCTAAAAACTAAAGTCCGTTAAAAAAAAAAAAAGTGGAAGAGGGAGGCAGAAGAGGAGGTCATAATGATACGACATGAGAAGGACTCAATCCGACATTGCTGGTTGAGGATGGGAGTCCTGAGCCAGAAATGCCGACAGCCTCCGGGTGCTGCGAAGGCCAGCAAGTGGATTCTCCCCTAGAGCCACCAGAGCCTGTGGACTTCCGTCCTCCCGGACTGTAAGACAATGCATTATATTGTTTAAGCCACTAAATTTGTGATCATTTGTTACCATAGCAATAGAAAACACACAGTAATACATCCTTGCTAGCTTTTCCACAACTTGTTTAATTCATGGAACACTCCATGAAGTAGGCATTTTAGCCCTATTTTAGAGATGGGGAAGCTGAGATTCTGAGAAACTTGCTGGCAGAGCAGGAATTGTTTTTAAAATTATTTGTTTGGCTTCATTGGTCTCACTGCAGCTTGCCGGATTTTCATGTGGTGCATGGGGGGCTTCTAAAAGCAGTGCGCGGGCTTGTGGGATCCTAGTTCCCCAGCCATGGAGTGAATATGCATTCCCTGTATTGCAGGGCATATTCCTAACCACTGGACCACCAGGAAAGTCCCTAGGAATTTTAACCCAGGTCTCTCTGAGGCCTGTGCCCCACTCTCAGGCTGCCTTACCCCAGTGGAACTCTGCCTGCTGGCCTGCCCGCAGACCACTGTGTGTAGCCGGTCCTCCCAGGGGCTTCGGGGGAGCTTCTCCCTGGTGAGATTCTGGTTCCCTCAGGGAGTAGGGGGATGATGGTAAAGAGGGAGGGTATCAAAGAGAGATCATCTAAGGAAGAGTGAGGGACATTTGAAAAGCAAGGCAGGGGACCTAAGATATGAACTGAGGAGAATGGAAAATGTGTTTCCTAAGACCTGGGCTGTGGCACCCTAGAGACACTGAGGGGTTGGTGCTGCCATTCGTATCTATGATCCACAGAGGTCAGAAAGCACCCTGCTTGGGGCCAGGAGAGGAGTTACTCACGGACACCCTGGGATTGGGGGTTTAAGGGCAGTGTCTTGCTGAAGTTCCCCCGCCTCTTGCAGTGCCCAGAGGCATTCACAGCTTTACTGCCTGTAGCCAGTTGAGCCCAGTTGGAGGTAGAGTCCAAGTCTAGTACCTCCCATGGAAGGAGGCAGAAGGAGCCATTGCCAAGGATCTGAGGTTGTGTCTTGTGTGTGTGTGTTGGGGTGGGGAAGCAGGGGCATTCTGCCTTTGAGCTCCACCAAGCTTTTCCTGGGCCTCTCTGTGCTGGGGGCCATCACCGCAAGGGACCCAAAGAGAGTCAGCGCCAGGCTAATGGTGACCATGTGTCTTTGCAGTCCTGCTAATGGTGACCATCTTCTTTGCAGTTCTGCGAAACATATTTGTCCTCGCCTGTATCATCATCATCTGCTCCCTGCTCTTCCCTGTCCTGTGGCATCTCTGGATTTACGCAGGAAGTGCCAACTCCAACTTCTTTTATGCCATCACACTGACCTTCAACATTGGGCAGGTAAGAGTTAAGGACAGCCCAGCAACAGGGATTCATTTTGCAGCCTCAAACATTCTACCTGGGCCCTGGGTTCTGCCAACAGGTGTTTGGACGTGAACGAGGGGCAGTTCTTCCCCTCAAGTAGCTCGAGGTTCTGTAGAGAAGGTAGGGCAGTAAGAGCAGTGGGGGAAGCTGAACTTGGCTAACGTTTATTGCATTGAATTCTCACAGCAAGCCTGTGAGACAGTGATCCCTGTTTTACAAATGGGAACCAAGGCTCACAGAGATTGTCGATTGCCCAAGGTCATTGGAGGAGCCAGGAACCAAGTTCGGGGAAGGCTTGGTATATTGCTGATCCTGCTCACGGCACCAGTTATCTCACTGTATCTCACTGTGCTAACTATTAGTTGAACCCAGGATAGGCAAGGCGCAAGCTAAGAGGGTGGAAGAAGAGGGGAGGAGCTGTAGGAACTGCAGATGCATTTATTCTCTTCTGGCTGGTGCAGCAGACTCAGCAGCAGCCATAACATCACATAACCCACTGGCTTTCCAGGTGGGGCTTATATGTAGTTACAGAACAGAAGGAGCCCATGGCCACGCAAGTACCTCGTGATGCACATGAGCAGTGCTGTAAGTGATCTCAACTGTTACATAATCATTATTTACAAAACGTGGGGCAAGAGCGAGAGACCATGGGGTGAGAGCCTGACCGCACCATCCTGGCTAGTGTGCTCTTCCCCTATGCTCTGCTTTCCTTCGCTTCCTGGACTGCGGTCCCCAGGGTGAGAGCGGTTTGTGAGGGTGGGGAGGGGAGACTTTGCGGACTTTGGAGCAGCAGGAGCAAAGGCAGAGTCCTTAGGAGAGAAGTAGTTTAGCCAGAGAGGAGGCCGAGAGGCCATCCTAGAATGAGAAGGACCAGCATGGAACTCCGACCTGGAGACAGCCTCTCCCTTGGGGCCATGGAGCAGTGGTTCTCTGCATCAGAGTCACTGCAGGAAGCTTGTTAAAAAAAAATGCAGATTCCTTGTTAAGGTGTTTTTAAGTCCTGTGTTTATGCTACAGCTGTCACAATTACATGGCTTTGATTTTTTTAAAGCAGATTCCCTGATCCCACTCCCAGAGGTGTTGATTGGATTTTGTTTTTTTTAAAAATATCTCTCTATTTGGCTGCACCAGGATCTTTAGTTGTGGCACTCAGGATCTAGTTCCCTGATCAGGGATCGCACCTAGGCCCCTTGCATTGATTGGGAGCGCGGAGTCTTAGCCACCGGACTGCCAGGAAGTCCTTGGATTTTGTATTTTTAACAAGTTCTCCAGCGATTCTGTTGCAGGTTGTCCTAGCACACTTCTCTGAGGGTCCCTCGTTCACCATGCTGTGTTCCCTCAGATCAGCTGTGTCCTAATTGTCAAGGTCTTATGAGAATCACTTGTGCCGTTCACCATTTCAATTGCAATTGGCACAGCATGGCATTTCCTGTGCATAATGGACGAATGGGAAGCACGGCTCGCTAGAGAGACCAGTGATGCCAGTGAATAATCCCCACGGAGACTTTTTGTCTCCAAGGTTAGCTGCTGGGAAAGAAGAAGGGAGTTAGGGCTCTTGCAATGAGTGATGGGTCTGGTATTTCCTGCATGGATGTTTTTGGACAACTCATGTCCAGCCTGGCTATTTATCTTAGTTTGTGCACAGCAGGAAGAGAGATGGAGAGCCCTGTAGGCTGGATGGGAGCAAGCCAGGGAATCTGTTCTGCCTGTCACACACGCAGGTTACTGTTGGTGGATACTCAGCATCTCCTGCCTCTGTCCACACAAACAGAAATCTGCAGGCTGCAAATTTCTTGAAGTACCTTGAAGAAATTCAAAAAGTTGTTCTGGCTCTTCTCTCTTGCTAAAATCTCCTTCCTTTTCCTTTGAAAGTGATGACTGGCATGGGGCCTGCCCTGGGCCTCTGGGGGGCTTGGCAAGCTCCACTGAAATAGTCCACAGCTTGTTGTCAGGTCGTCAGGTCACTGTGGGTCAGGAATACAGTTGCAGTGGTATGAAGTATCCATGGAACTTTCCAGATAACAGCTTTCTGTCCTGTGGCTGTCTTTATGAGAAAACGGTGTCTGAAAATGTTATGGGAAATGTCTACAAGTCGTCAGGTGCCGCGAAGCCAGGAGAAACTGAATTGTTGGAAAAAGGAGGAAGTGGTTAGAGGTAGGAACCAAGGCCAGCTGGATGAAGAGTGTTAGAGGCTGAGCTATGGAGAAACACTAGGTTGATCTCTTGGCATTGAACTTTATCTTAAAAAAAAAAAAAAAAAAAAACTCTTTAAAATGCATTTTTAATCATATGAGTGAATTCATTACTGCCGGGGAAAAGAAGACAAAATAGAAGCATATGAGATGTAAAGTAAAGCCTGCGTCTCCTCTTGTCCTGTGGCAGATGTGATTGTTAGAATCAGTTTGGTGTGTGTCTTTGCAAGCTTCCTCTGTGTGTTAAGAGACTTATAGCTCTAAGTCCACATGCAAACGTAAAGACATCCCACGCTGAGTACTGTTCTTTAACTGGCTGTTTTTCCACTTGATAATTTTACCTTGAGATCACTTTTTTTTTTTTACGGCTCCGTGATAACCCATTCTGTGGCAGGATGTCCTGTGATTTATGTGACTAATAGGCCGCTACTGATGGACATTGACGTTGCTTCTGGTGATTCGATGTTATAAATGGAAGAACCCTGCGTATCTCCTCACATCCTCTTGCGCACACATGCCAGTATTTTCTAGGATAGATTCCAGGTGATGGGATTTACTGGGTCAGAGGGCGTAAGCATTATATGTTTTGGCAGATTTTGCCAAGTTGCCCTTCAGACAGGTCATGCCAGCCTCCAGGCCTCCTGGCAGTGGGCCAGGTGTCTTGAAGCTGGCCGTTTGTTCAGGCATCCAGCATGCCTGTTTCGTCGACCTCCTTGGTCTGGGCTTTGTGCTCTGAGCCAGAGACAGGTCTGTTGGGTCAAATGCTTCCTGGGACTGCTGGCTCCGGGTTTTGTTGTTGCTGCCGCCACTGGATCACTCAAGGGGCATATCAGAGGGGGCACTTACTCACCAAGGCAGTCCTTAGAGTCACATTCTTGTCCCAGAGCATGAACTGAGCTACAAGAGCGCCCCTTATTGTGAGGGTCTGCCTCCCCTGCCCTCCAGCCTGTTGGGAGCCGCAAAGTGCAAATGGACATTTAGAAGTTCATAGCAGTTAATGGTCACCTCCCCAGAGAGATCTTCTGTGAGGTTTCCCTGCCCCGCGGTCTCTGTCTTGGCATTCTGCGTGTTCCCTTCATAGCACTTACCCAGTTTATAACTCTACATAATTTACCTGCTTCTCCCTCTGCCTCTCCCACCAGCCTGTGAGCTTCACGAAGGCAGAAATCTACCTCCTACCCACTGCAGGGTCCCCAGCTACCCAGTCAGTGCTTGGCACAGGGCAGTTGTTTAGCAGATGTTTGTGGGATGATTGAACCAAAGAGAGCCAGGGAGAACATCATGTGATTAATGGCCAGATGTGCAGAGTATAACCACTGTAGGAATCCAAAGAGAGCAAGATCAACTTTCCTGTTGAGTGGTCAGGGAAAGCCTTAGGGGACAAGAGTGGGGGCTGGGCCTTCCAGACTCAGAAGGAAGGGGAGGTGGGCGGAGTGGGGGCCAGGTCACCCCCACTGGCTAAGGTCGAGGGGTGGCAGCTCTGTCCCGCTCTTGCCAGATCCTGGTCTCAATGGCCGGTGAAGCCCCTTCATGTTGTCCACA
>NW_011494924.1:1457121-1460534 GCF_000754665.1 Bison bison bison | reverse complement strand
CCCGGGTAAAGCCCCTTCTTGTTGCCCACAGCCCTAGCCAGTGCAGCCTCTGTCTGACCTACAGTTAGTGCTTCTGGTGAGCTGTGTGGCATTCGGAGGGTGTCCTCAGTCCCTCAGCCTGCTCTTCCCAGCTCTTCTACCTGCAGCAGTGCCTGATAGTCACCTGGTCTTTATTCTCCCCTCCCTGGGCAAGACAGAGCAAAGCTGTCGTGGGAACCAGATGAGTACGGATTTTCAGCAGGTGAAAATCCATTGCTGAGTCTGGAGCTGAATGTAGAGCGCATCTCAGCCTGAAGATTTTAAATCCTGCTCTGTTTGAGTTGGTCAGTTCCATGTTTCATAATAGAACAAATCATCAGTAATTATTAATGATACTAGCAGGTAAACCAGTGACTTAGGCCCCATCCTTTCCTCGGAACCATGAAGTATTTTTTAGCCTGTGGCACAGAACATTTGCTGATTATAATTGTGCCTGACAGTCAGTAACCAGGAAATGACAACGGGAAACCATCCATAGGTACGTAAGAGGTGTGTCTGTTCTTACATGTACACGTGCCAGAGAGAAGGAGGGATTAGATGGATAGATTGACTGAGGTCCCCCACTCTGCCACTGTATGACCTTCAGCAAGTGACCTCCGGGTCACAGGTGATAACCTCACCTCTGGTGGGGCAGGGTGAGAGGATTTGTATGTTGACACGTGTTGACATGGGAGCTAGGATGAGCAAGGTGCTCTTCAAATACCCAGAGCAAATCCCTAAGAAAGCACTCAGACCTAGAAACCAAGGGAAAGAGAGCAATCTTTCTCTATCTCTTTTTTTAAAAAATAAAAAAAAACCCTTTTTTTCTGCAATTCAGAGACGAGCAGAAGGAAAATGTTGTCATCTAGGATTTGTTGTCTAGTTGCTTCAGTCGTGTTTGACTCTTTTGCAACCCCACAGACTGTCGCCCACCAGGCTCCTCTATCCATGGGATTTCCCAGGCAAGAATACAGGAGTGGGTTGCTGTTTCCTTCTCCATGGGATCTTCCTGACCCAGGGATCAAACCCGAGTCTTCTGCATTGGCAGGTGGATTCTTTACCGCTGAGCCAGATTATGTGTAAACAAAAAGGAATGTTTAAATTTAGCTGTTTTAAGAGGAAGGTAAGGTGTCCCACTTGCCCTAATTCAACTTAAAAACAGGTAACATGAGGAAATCTTCCCCTAGAGTTATGATTAATAGTGGCTCATGTTGAAAGAGCTCTTACTGGGGAGCAAGCCCAAGTGATCCCTTTAATCTTCTGGACCACATGCTTGTCCAGCCTCCTGGACCTTTCCCTGTGTGTTGACATGACCTCGTCTGCTCGTGGAGGAGTTTTATTTGTGTGTGTGTGTTTTATTGTTGGAGAAGGAAACGGCAACCCACTCCAGTACTCTTGCCTGGAAAATCCCATGGACGGAGAAGCCTGGTAGGCTACTGTCCATGGGGTCGCAAAGAGTCGGACACGACTGAGCGACTTTACTCACTCGTGTTTATTGTTGGCAGCATGATGAAAGTATGACTTTTTTTTTTTCTTTTTAATGAAACCTCTCCATGATCTTTCCTTGTTCACTCATGTGGAAGCTCATTCAGTCCTGTGTGTCCTTCTGGGGAAGGGAATCTGCCTTCCCCAGTGAGAAAAAATGTGGGGCAGGTTGTGCAGGTCACCAGCGGTCCAGTGGTGTGGAGCCTGTGTTTATGGACAGGGGACTGCCAGGTTCATTCTTGTGGTGGTATATGGCCCTGGCTGGGAGGCCTGCTCCTCCTGACGTGAGGCGCCAGTGGCCCAGGCGGGAGCCCTCATCCTTGTTCAGCCGTGTGCGCGTGGGTGCTCTCTCTCCTCAGCTGCTAGCGTTTTGTCCACATCTTAGCTCATTCTTTTGTCCCTCCCATCCTCAGACTTAACACTCAGCATCCCAGACTTGTCTTTCACAGGCCCTTTCCCTCTCTCTTACCCTTACAACCAGAGAGACAGAAAAAGCCTGGACTGAGTACAGGGGTGTCAAGGCCAACAGGAACTCCACAGTGCCTCCCAGCCCCCTCCCTGCCCAGCTCACTGGCCCTGGGCAAGTCACATAACTTCGTGTCTAGTTGATTGATTTGTAAATATTAACTAGGTGCCAGGCACCCTGCTAGGGGTATGTGAGACACAGCCCTGCTTCCCAGAAGTTCTGCTGTCTGTGGGAGAGAAAGAAAAGGAAATGGGCGGGACCAGGGCAGGGTGACTGTGCTGGGAGCTCAGAGCTCGTGGTTAAGGATGCTTCTGCGAGGACGCCGCCTCTAAGTGGAGTCCTGCAGGACGTGCCAGGTTCAAACCAGGTTCTGAGAGGTGAGGCCTGGGGGTGAGAGCCCGTGAGGGAGCTGGTGTGGAATGCAGTTCTGTAGGACCAGCACGTGCCACCTAATAGGGAATGAGGCCATTTCAAGACAGCTGTGGTCAGAGCCAGAAGTTATGCTGAGGACCAGGCTGAGCTGTCAGTCTGAAGTGAAGACACTTGAGACCAGACTTGTGCTCTGAAAACCTCCCTCTGCCAGGAAGGGAAGAGATCAGGAGTGTGAGCTGGAATCTGGAGCACAGGGAGGGGGCTGTTGAGACCTGGTAAGAGCAGCTGGTAGCCTCAGTGTCCCCAGCCTGGAACAGGGTCGTGAGTGGAGAGTATGGAAGTGAGTGGGGAAAACTTGGATGAATTGGAAAGTGCCGCCTAGATGACAACTGCCTTCATAACCAGCTATGGTCTACCTTCGTGACCTTCCCGACCCTGAAGCTGAGATCCAGTGATTTCCCTACTGTTTTGCATCTTTAGAACTTTAGAGGATGGGGCCGCTTCTCCACCATCTCTTCCCACGCCTGTCCATTCAGGCCTGAGTCGCCTGGTCACACCTAAGCCCTGTCCAGCTCCACAAGTCTGCCCTTGGCCCTTCCTGCCCCCCATTAAATCCCCGTTTCCTAGATCCCGGGCAGCAAGGGTAGGGGCTGAGGCACTGTGATTGTCAGTGATGACAGCCATGGGAGTTCTCCCAGTCGTGGCTGTCAGGTGTCAGCATCCCCAACACAATGAGACCTGGGGAACCAGCACATGCCTGGGGTTCCCTGCCTCTCCAGGACACTGCAGCCCAGGGCTGTTGGCCATGACTGCAATCCTGAGCCCCATGGCTTCTAGATGTGCTGCCTTAATTGCTGACTCTCATGTCTCATATGCTCGTTTTGTCTTTTCTCAAGAAACTGTCTCCTTGGCTCAGTGACACAGTTGTGAACTGGGAGCACAGCTCTGGGCCTAGTGGATATGAAGCGTGAGCACAGGGCCACAGCAGGACCCAGCATATGTGGGTGCAGACCCCTGAGAAGGGTTGTGGGGGCCAGGATGGACTAGCATTTGGGCCTCAGGCAGGCAGGAT
>NW_011494924.1:1447598-1457021 GCF_000754665.1 Bison bison bison | reverse complement strand
ACTGCAGCCCCAACGTGTCACTTACTCCCTAGTGATCCTGGGCAAGACCCTTGACCTCTGAGTCTGCTCATCTCTGAGGCTTATAAGCCCTGCCCAGGGTATTGTGACAGTTCCTGAGTGTGTGTATTAGTTGCTCAGTCGTGTCCGATTCTTGCAACCCCATAGACTAGCCCGCCAGGCTGCTCTGCCCATGGGATTTCCCAGCAAGAATACTGGAGTGGGTTGCCATTTCCTCTTCCAGGGGATCTTCCCAACCCAGGAATTGAACCCGCATCCCCTGGGTCTCCTGCATTGCAGGCAGGTTCTCCAACTGCTGAGCCACTGATGTGCTAATTGTTAAAGGACCCGGCCCAGGGCAGAGACTCAGGAGTTGGTTTCCTGGTCTCTCCTCCCACCCTGTGGTGGAGCGTGTTCTGACCATTTCATACCACTTCTGATCTACCCACTCTGTCCTCGGCCGCCTTTTATCAGCTGCTCCATTAAATCTTCATCTTCTGGGACATCCCTGGTGGTCCAGTGGTTAGGACTCGGTGCTTTCACTGCCAGGGCCTGGATTTGATCCCTGGTCAGGAAACTAGTATCCTACAAGCCACTCAGCACGACTGTCTCTCTGTCTGTCTGTCTGTATCTTCATCATGACCCAGAGCTGCCAGTGAGAGGAATGTGGTCTGACTGAGCCCTCACGGGGGCAGGATGCCAACCACATGCTGGGTCTGGGGTCCCACAGCTGGAGCAGATGCCACCCTGTTTAGGGGGGAGGCAATGGGAAGTGACTTCACTTCAGGGATCAAGGAACTAAGCGTGGGGGTTGGGGGAAGACTCTGGGGGTGGGAGATGGAGACATTGCCTCTCCAGGGATGAGAAGGAGCCCTTTGGGAGAAAGATCATCCTAGCCCAGGGGTGGGGCTTGCACAGAAGCACCAAGGTGTGGCCCCGGCTGTGTTTGGGGCTTCGGGGACACGCAGGTGCAGCACAGGGAGAGGGGAGCACTGGAGGCTTCTGAGCGGGCAAGTGAGAGGCTTTCATGGTGTGTGTGTGTGTGTATGAGAGAGAGTCTGAGTGAGTGTGTGTGTGTGTGACCCCTAAGGGGCCAGGAGGATGAGGGAGGGCTTCAAGCAAGAGGGGGCTGAGTTGGAATTCTGAGGGAAATTGGTGGCAACTGGTGGTTGATGGCAAGTGAGGCCAAGGGGCTCAGCTGTGGTCGCTGAGGGCAGCTTTAACAGGCTGCTCCATTAGAGCAGAGCAGCTCCAGCAGCGTGGGTCAGCGTGTGGTGTATGATGCCTGACGGTCTGGGTTTGGAGCCTGCCTCTGACACTTGCTGGTTGTACGACTTTGGTCAAGTTACTTGAAGAACCTTTTGTTTCTTTGTTCTAAGATAGGATAATTATGTACCTACAATGAAGGTTTATTGCAAGAAGTAACTGTTTTAACACGAGTGAAGTGCTTAAATTAATGCCTGAGTATTATCAGCATTCTTATTAATAAGAATAAAATACTGTAATGGCAGCGTTTATCAGCACTGGTGCTTTTCTCCTCCCGGACACTGACCTTTGCAGTTCTAACCACTAACTACCTTAGAAAGCATTCAGTTCCTACATCATGTAATTCTCACTTTCATGTAATAAACTGGAAATCCTGCAACTCGGTTTTTGGGGTTTTTGTGGCCGTGCTGCTTGGCTTGTGGGATCTCAGTTCTCCTGACCAGGGGTTAAACTCAGGCCACCGCTAGGTCACCAGGGAACTCCCCACAACCAGGTTTTCATACTCCATAAAAACATTTTTCACTTTTGTTTTCACATTAAAGCCATTAAAACATTTTAAAAAACCAGAAGAATGGGTTGCTCTTCAGGTCTCTGGAAGCACAGAGGGACAGAGCAGGGACCAGGGGGCCACGACTGTGAGGAATAAACTAGAGTTATCATTCATTGTACGGACGTGGACAGTGCTGCACAGGGAGGGAGGGGGCAGTGGCTCACACAGGTTCACACAGCCGCCGACTTGGCCAGGCTCCTCTCCCGACTTGCCCTGCTCAGATGGGGCAAAGGGGCGCTGGGTCTGCAGGTACGATGTCAGCTGAATCCCAGGGCCTCAGGGAAATCCCTTCTCCTCAGCCCACATGGAAAGCCTTGAGGTCAAACGAGGCTTTCTCAGCCAGCCTGTGACGGCTGGGGGCTTCCCTCAGAGAGCGCAGAGCCTCTAGGCCAGTGTGTCCCCGACATGCCCTCTCCCTGGGGGCAGAGGCAGGGCACCCACTCAGGACTTCGATCCCAGAAAACCAAGCCAACACGCAGGACTCTGTCCCTCACACCACACTCCCCTGTTGCTTTATTATGAAAAGTTTCACACATACAAACAAAGTTGAAAGATTTAACCTTGAACACCTGTATATCTACCACCTGGACCTCAGCATTACCATTTTCTTATACTTGGGTGATCACAAATGATCCATTTCTCAATCCATCTTATTTCTGTAATGTATTCAAAGTGAAATACAGACATCAGTACATTTCCTGCCAAATATTTCAGCATGTGTATTGTTAACCAGAGCTCAAAACTTATATTTTTCTTATGTGAA
This sequence comes from Bison bison bison, assembly GCF_000754665.1. NCBI lineage: Eukaryota > Metazoa > Chordata > Mammalia > Artiodactyla > Bovidae > Bison > Bison bison. Next base: position 1,454,445 of record NW_011494924.1, on the reverse strand, counting down.
ATTTACATACAGTGAAAAACACAAATCTTTAAAAAAAACTTTATATTGACATATAGTTGATTTATAATATTGTGTTAATTTCTGCTGTACAGCAAAGTGATTCAGTTATACATATATACATTTTTTTTTCTTGGCTGCTCTGTGGCATGCGGAATCTTAGTTCCCTGACCAGGGATTGAACCCGTGCCCCTGCAATGGAAGTGTGAAGTCTCAGCTGCTGGACCACCAAAGAAGTCCCTATCTTTCTTAGTGTTCTTTTCCATTGGGCTTATCACAGGATATCGAGTGCAGCTCCCTGTGCTGTGTAGTAGAACCTTGTCATTCCATTCTGTATGGAACAGTTTGCCTCTGCTGGCCGCAAACTCCCACCCAGCTCCTCCCCGCCACTCTCTTGCCAGCGCGAGTCTGCTCTCTGTGTGTGTTTCTGTTTTGTAGATAAGTCCATATTATCATATTTTAGATTCCACATATAAATGATACATGATACTTGTCTTCTGACTTACTTCATTTAGTATAATGACCTCTAGTTCCATCCGTGTTGCTACAAACGGGCATCATTTAGTTCTTTTTGTTTTGGCCAAGTAGTGCTCTGTTGACTGTGTGTGTTCTGTACCTGTTCATCTACCGATGGCATTTAGGTTTCCACGTCTCGGCTGTTGGGAACGGTGCTGCTGTGGACGTGTATAGTTTTTGAATTATGGTTTTTATTTCTGGATATGTGCCCAGGAGCACAACTGCTGGATCATATGGCAGCTCTGTTTTTAAGTTTTCTGAGGAAGCTCCATATTGTTTTCCATAGTGGCTGCACCAACTTCCGTTTCCACCAACACTATAGGAGGGTTCTCTTTTCTCCACACCCTTCAGAACGTTTGTTATTTGTGGACTTCTTAATGGTGGCCATTCTGACCAGTGTGAGGTGATATCTCATGGTAGTTTTGACTTTCTTTTCTCTAATAGCGACGTTGAGCATCTTTTCATGTGCCTGTTGGCCATCTGTATGTCGTCTTTGGAGAAATGTCTATTTAGTCCTTCTGCTCATTTTTCAGTTGGGTTGCTTTTTGTTGTTGAACTGTATAAGCTGTATATTTTGGAAATTAAGCTGTTGTCAGTCACATCATTGGCAACTATTTTCTCCCGTTCTGCAGGTTGTCTCTTCATTTTGTTTGTGGTTTCCTTTGCTGTACAGAAACCTGTAAGCTTGATTAGGTCCCATTTGTCTGTCTTTGCTTTTATTTCTATTCCCTTGGGAGACTGACCTAAGAAAACATTGGCACAATTTATGTCAGAGAATGTTGCCTGTGTTCCAGTTTTATGGTGTCATGTCTGATGTTTAAGTCTTGAAGCTGTTTTGAGTTTATTTTTGTGTATGGTGGGAGGATGTGTTCTTCCTGCTGACTTCATGCAGCTGTCCAGCTTTCCCAACACCCCTTGCTGAAGAGGTTGTCTTTCCCCATTGTATATTCTCACCTCCTGTGTTGAAAATTAATTGACTGTAGGTGTGTGGATTTACTTCTCGGCTTTCTTTTCTGTTGATCCATATCTTCTTTTGTGATAGTATCATGACACTTTGATTACTGTAGCTTTTGTAGTATTATCTGAAGTCTGGGACGGTTATGCCTCCTGCTTTGTTCTTTCCTCAAAATTGCTTTGGCAGTTCTGGGTCTTGCATGGTTCCATATAAGTTTTAGGATTATTTGTTCTAGTTCTGTGAAAAATGTCATGGGTAACTTGATAAGGGATCACATTATATCTGTAGATTGTTTTGGGTAGCATGCCATTTTAACAATATTAATTCTTCCAGTTCAACAGCATGAGATATTTTTCCATTTCATCGAGTCATCTTCAATTTCCTTTATTAATGGTAAAACACAAATCTTCATGTACATTTCCTGAAGCCTTCTTTCAGTCAGCAAGATATTTTTGAGGCTCATTCATGTTGTTGCATATAACAATAATACATTGCTTTTTAAAATGTGTAAATGTTGGAATAATTTTATAGTGCAGAGAATTTCCATATGCCCCCCACCTAGTCTCCCATGTTAACATAGTGCCACAGTGCACGCATGCTCAGTTGCTTCAGTCCTGTCCAGCCCTTTGCAACCCTATGCACTGAGCCCACCAGGCTCCTCTGTCCGTGGGGATTCTCTAGGCAAGAATACTGGAGTGGGTTGCCATGCCCTCCTCCGGGGGATCTTCCCCACCCAGGGATCAAACCCATGACTCTTATGTCTCTGGCATTGGCAGGCAGGTTCTTTACTGCTGAGCCACTGGTAGAAGCCCCAGTACCGTGGTATGTTTGTCCAAACCAAGAAACTGACCCTGGTCTGTTACGACGAAGCAAACCCCAGATCTGATGTGAATTTCCCCAGTTTTCCCTTGATGTCTTCGTTTTCCCCCAGGATCAGGCCTGGTACCACACTGCATTAGTAGTCACGTCTCCCCTGTGTCCTCCGCTCATGCTCTCTTTCCTCATTTCCCTTGACACGGACAGTCTTGAGGTATCCTGGCCAGGTATCCCAGAAGAGTGTCCCCTCTGGGTTTGTCTGATGCTTTTCTCATCATGAGGCCACATTTAAGGTTTTTGGAAAGCTCAGGCAGTACACACTGGCCACACTTCGTGCTGTTTACCCTTCATCATTTGGTTAGGATAGTGTTTGCCAGGCTTCTCCAGTGCGGAGTTGCTATTTTCTCTTTTCCCTGTTCTTTGGAAGTGAGTCACGAAGTCTAGCCTAAGCTCAGGGGCAGGGGGTGGCGAGTGAGCAAGAATTAAATTCCTCCTCCTAAGGGGAGAGTCTCTATGTATATTATTTGGAATTCTCTTGAAAGGTCCAAAAAGAATTCTCCATTTATTTATTTATTCAGTCATTTATTGACTGATTGTTTTTAATTGGATTTTAATTTTTATCACCATAACTTGAATATATAATTTACAAAGTTTAGGCTTATAAGGAAAAAGAATAGCTCCTTAAGGTCTTACAGTTATTTGCTCTGGTACTTCTAAATTACTACTTTTTCTTTTCTTCCAGTTTATATTAAGTTGAATCATATCAAATTGTTAATACTCAACCATTTTTGATCTGCATAAATGGCAGTTTCATATGGTTCAAACTAATAACCTAGTATTTTGACTTCCTATTTGGCCAGTTGATTATGTGTGACATTGGAGTTCTTTTGTTATGAACTGTGACTCTGCACCTGCCGTCATCTGACCTGGCTCAGGGATCAGTCCCCACCAGCTCCAGGCTCTCTTCCCCAGGCACTTGGACCTGGGTGAGAAAGCAACTGCTGGGGGTGAGGACCGCCCTTGCTGTGGTAACTGTGCCCCACAGGCAGTTATGGGACAAGGCCTCAGGGCCTCTGCCCTGACAGCCTCAGCGGCAGGCTTCTGGGCCTTTTACACACTGGGCCCCAGATGTATCGCCTTGCAGGGTGATGACCACCAGTCCAGCTCTCCCAGTACAGCCTTAGGCCAACTAACTCTTGGTGCCTCAGTTTCCTCGTCTGTAAGATGGGTTCCATCAGCCTTCTAGATGAGTTCCTGCGGTGACAGAAGGGCAGGTCGTGGTCCTGAGGCCATTGATGGTGTGGGTTCCAAGGGCCTCCTCCAGACCCCTCTGTGCTCTCTTTCTTGCCCACATGTGAGGGAGGCTTTCCAGGACAGGGGCCTGGGGGGCCTGAGGCTGAGACCGCAGGCTCCACCACCCACCTCTGACTTGCCTTTAGACCCTAGCCAGGTGCTCCTCCAGCTCCAGGCTTACATCTCCCCATCTGTGTTGAGGTGGTTGGTGTGGATAGCCTGAAAAGCTTTTAAGTGCGTGAGAACTGGTGGTGTCTGCAGAGGTGAGCCCCTCTCCCCACATCCATCCTGTTTCAGGCAGCAGAGGTCCTGGGGGCTTAGGATGAATGGAATTGTTAAGACTGCAGGTCCAGGGTTCGGGGGCCTTGGCAAATCCCTGTTCACTTCAGGGCATCAGGGAGAGGAGGTGGTGGACTGAGCTGCTAGGGCCCTCTCAGTTCTGGGGCTGAGAGAGGACAGACAGACCAAGCCAGGCACAGACACCATGATGGCAGAATCACTCTGGACTCTGCCCAGGCCAGAGGAGGAGCTGTGGTCATCAGGCAGTCCCACAGATGAAGGCAGAACTGCAATTTGGATGGGTCTGTGCTACCATAGAAGTGAATGGTTTCAAGACCCAATCTGGGGTGTGAGGGAGGCTTCCCTGAAGAAGTGATCCTTTCTGAGCCTGAAGGGCAAGCAGGTGTTGACAAGATGAAAGGGAAAGAGAACATTTCAGGCAGAGGAAACAGCAAAGATCCGGCACTGGGAGGGAAGAAGCCAGTGTGGCTGGAGCTGGGTGAGATGGAGCACGGGAGAGGCTGAAGCAGACACGCCAGGTGCAAGGCCTTGGCTCCAGAGAGTTTGATCTTCACCCAAAGAGCCATGGAGCGCCTTTACAAGGCCTTAAGCTGGAAAGTAGCATGACCAGATTTGTGTTTTGAAAAGCAACCTCTGCTGCTAGGGTGGGGCAGGCGGGAGGTTTGAGGTCAGGAAGCCCAGAGAGGAGACTACTGCTGTTCGTATGACAATGGCTTTGTCTGGGGTGATATCTGTGGGGACAGACAGAAACAGAACCAATAGGCTTGGGGGCTTGGTGTGGGGAAGAGACGAGTCTGCTGATTCTGTGGCCTGAATACCTGGATGGAAGATGGGGGATATAGGTTCCCAGTGGGAGAAGCAGGTTTGACAGGGGACACGGCTGGGGTGAAAGGGCCAGTGGGCACCCAGGTGAGATGGAAGGGCACCAGTGTAGAGCTAAGGCCAGGGCTTGGGGTGGAAGACCATGGTGGAGGAGGTAGGGCAACTTCTGAGGGGCCAGTGAGACCCTGCAGGTTCAAGTGTATGCCCTGAGATCGGGGGGTTCCTTGGGCAGCATCTCCCCAACACCTACCTGGCCCCTCAGTGACCCAAGGTTCAGGGGCAGGTATCATGAAACTTCTCACAACCTCTCTCTCCCCCTAGATCCTACTCATCTCCGATTATTTCTATGCCTTCCTGCGGCGCGAGTACTACCTCACACACGGCCTCTACCTGACCGCCAAGGACGGCACGGAGGCCATGCTTGTGCTCAAGTAGGCCTGGCTGGGCACAAGGCTGCACAGACTTCTGGGGTGAAAGGGCCAGCAGCTGGGCCAAGCCCTCTAACCAGAGTTGCCAGTAGGCAAGACCAAGGGCAGATGAGGTTTGAGTCCAAGGTGACGACTACCAGTGAGGAGCCAAGGCCAGTAGCAAGGTCCGTGGGGAAGTCACCAGGAGCATCTCCCCTTGGATCGCCCACTTTGTGGCTCTGCATACCAAGGAGCCCTCCCTCCCAAGCAGGAAAGGGGATGAAGCAGGTGAGCAGGGTTTGTTAGGTTGTGGCTACTTAATAAATGTTTTTTGTTACAAACACATCTACCTGGAACCACACTGCACTCTTGGAAGGGGTGGGCATGACCCATAATACTGCCGTGGGGCACTACACACAGGTGTGGGTTTCCTGAGAGAGCTGAGTCCACAGAACATAGGTCTGTGTGCGGGCCAGCCAAAAATGGTGTGGGGCAGTCCTCTCCCCACCCCCCAGCCCTTCCCAGTCCCCAAGCAGCTGGAGGCAGAGGGCCAGGCAGGCCTGAGCAATCTTTATTCTGCAGAGGGACAGTGACCACAGATCCATACACCACATCAAGACCAGGTGAGCCCGGGGCCAGTCCTTTAGGGGTGGGCAGGTCCAGGCAGGGGGCAGCGCCTCAGGTCAAGGAGGGGCAGATAGGCAGACAGGCAGGGGCCTAAAAAAAAAAGACAAACCACACAGAGCAGGGGTGCTGGGGGCTGCTCCCCACTCTCCCCAATCCCAGCCAGCACCCAGAAGAGCAACCCCCTAACATGACTGGGCCAGGATCCACCCAGGGGCAGAGGAGGTGCAGTTGGTACCCCCTGGCTAGGAGGTGGCATCTCTGCCCCACCCACCAGGGGCAGGAGCAGAGGCAGCTCAGTTCAGGTGTGAGGAGCTCCCTGGGCAGAGCCTGACAGGGCCCCCCCATGCCCAAGCCAACCCCCCCCTACTGCTGGCTCAGAAGCCGAAGGTTTCCTGGGAGGCGTAGACCATGTAGAGGAAGCCATCCTCGTCCTTCTCCTGCTCGTAGATGTCCGCGATGGGCGTGGACACGCTCACCATGCTGTGCTGGTTCACCAGCAGGAAGAAGGCCTGAGTGGGGTTGAGCTGCAGGCGGCGCCTGAGGGGGGCGGGAGGCAAGCACACTGTGAGGGGCCTGGATGTTGGGGAGCGCAGCCTGAACCCCTCCCCAAAATGACCCTGATCCTCCATTTCACACCCAACCCAGGCCCTTCTAGAGGCAGTTACCTCTGACTGGACACTGACCCCAGCCTTGACCTTGACCTTTCCCAACCTCCCCAGAACAGGGACCCAGCTCCCGGTCCCATACCCCACCTCCACCCCTTCCTTCGCCGAAAGACCCAGCGCCCTGCCTGATCCCAGCAGAACCCAAGTCCCCCCTCTGACAGCTGCTGCCCGCGCACCGGATGATTTTGACCAACTCGCTCATGTTGACATGGTCCGGGACCAGGAACTTGGTCTTGTCCAGGACCGGCAGCTGCTTCTCACCCTTGTAGCGCTCGATTATCACCTAGGAGCCGGGTGGGACGGGGGACGCGTAAGCCCGAGTTGGGGCCTGGGTCGGGCCGGGATGGGAGGGGGCGGAGGGACTCACCGGGATTTTGCTGGGGTGCTGCTCGCGGATCTGCTGCACCTCTTTACAGCGGTCGGCTACGGACAACGGGCGGGTATGAGGC
>NW_011494924.1:1436097-1447236 GCF_000754665.1 Bison bison bison | reverse complement strand
GTCCGGGGGCTCCGGGGGCTCCGCGCCTCGCGCACAAGGGCTCCGGGGCTCGCGCTGAGCCCGGCGGCGTCGGCTCGGGGAGGTAACTCGCCCGGGTGACGTCAGGTCACAACATTCCTTAAAGGGGAGGCCGGCGCGCCGCTCCCATTGGGCCGACGCAAAATCTACCCGCCCGGACCCGTGACGTCACGGCGCAGAGAGCCTGTATTCCCGGCCCCGCGCCGCGAAGGGGCGGGGGCTCCCAGGGCGCGTCACAGTCCTGTGACGTCACAGCCTGCGCAGGGGCGGGCGCGGAGGGGCACCGTCTCCCTAAGGCCGGGTCTGAGGGGAGGCTGCAAATCCTGCGAGGCCAACGCGGTTGGGGGAGCAGACTCGGAGCTCCGCCGGCGGGAGGGGCGGGGCCGGGGTGCGGCACAGCATCCTTCTGCTGTCCCCACCGTCACTGTGTCATCTGACAGCGCTCACAGCCTGTTCCGTCCTGGGACGGTAGGAGGCACTGGGGATGACAGCACTAAAACACACGGCCTTGGCTTTGTGGCGTTCTCGGTTAGAGAAAGATAAAGGTGGTCGGGGTGGGGGATTGACACATGAGACACTTGGAGCAAGACACTACAAAGGAGCTTGAAAGTTTTACATGGAATTTCTAGAATTGAAAAACAGCGCTATTAAAGTCAAGTTCTCAAAGGATGAGGCAAGAAAGCCTATTAGATACAGCAGAAGAGAAAATCACTGAACTGGATGGAAGAGCAGAAGCAATGAGGAGAAAACAAGCCAGATGGAACATATAAAAGAGGAAGGGACAGGAATGGTAAAGTGAGAACTCGGGTCCAGTCAGCATTCCAGGAGAGAAGAGAATGTGCGAGAGGCAATTCCTGAACAACTTCCAAAATTGATTAAAGATGAGGAGCCTCACCTAAAATCCGGAACAGAATAAATAAAAATAAATCTCATCTAAACACTTTGTTCCATCCCTGGGTCAGGAAGATCCGCTGGAGAAGGAAATGGCAATCCATTCCAGTACTGTTGCCTGGAAAATCCCATGGACAGAGGAGCCTGGTAGGCTACAGTCCATGGGGTCGCAAAGAGTCAGACACGACTGAGCGACTTCACTTTAAATACTTTGTAGTGAATTTGCAGAACTCTAAAGGGAAGAAATTAGAAAAATGGCAAGTAACTAAACTGATAAGCATGGAAGTCTATCTGAACAAGCACTTGCCATAGAACATGAATGGTGACAGTTTGTGGAGAGCAGAGCAAGGAGCAGGACATGATCACAGGTAGGACTGGAGAGGGTGGTCAGAATTTAAGTGTTCTGAGAAGCTTCATTTATTTGAGAAGAGGAGGATAAAGATAATTAGTAATTACCTGGCTTTGTAAAGTCAAGTATGTATTTCCAAACACTTCAGAAGGTAAATAGTATTTCCAAACACTAAAATAGAAAGTAACGAAATATAGAAATGATCCTTGAAAGTATAGTCTTACGACTAAAGACATTATTAGTGATGAAGAGGGTCAACACATAATGATGGAAAGAATAATTTTCTAAGGAGATAGAACAATTCCAAACGTGTGTTAGAGGTTAAAAAAAAAAGGCTGAAAGAATATGAAGCAAAAGTGACAGGATACAAAGAGATATGGCCATATCCTTCATCACAGTGGGCGATTTAAGACCTTGTTCAGTAACTGATAGACCAGTCGAAGAAGGATACAGAAGATTTTAATACTATTAATAATTCTGGTAGAAACTTGAACCCAATATATTACTTTCAGGCACACAGGAATCATTTATCTTAAAAAATGACCTGATTACTAGGCCCCAAGACAAATCTCAATAGATATCAAATAATCAATTTTATACAGACCATGTTCTCTGACCACAAACAAGAGCAGAGTAAACTCTAGGTCCTCAGATATTTAAAACACTTGTAGAAAACTCTTAAAGATGAAATCATATGGAAATGAAAACTACTTGGGTCAAAATAAAAATGAGAATACATATAAAAACTCCAGGTTGAGGGTATGGGGAACTAAAGCAGAATTTAAAAGATCTTTATTAGTGATATTAGGTAAAAAGAAATACGGAAAATTTATGAGCAGAGGAATGCAGTAAGTGTAAACCCAAAGAAAGTGGAAGATAATGAAGAGCAGAAATTGAAGAAATAGAAAACAGAAACACTAATATGGGCCACAAAACAAAGCTGGATCCTTCAAAAGACCAATAAAATAATGTGCAAAAGGGCTTCCCAGTAGTTCAGACGGTAAAGAATCTGCCTGCGATGCAGGAAACCCAGGTTCGATCCCTGGGTTGGGATGATCCCCTGGAGAAGGGAATGGCAACCCACTCCAGTATTCTTGCCTGGAGAATTCCATGGACAGACCATGAGGTCGAAAAGAGTCGGACACGACTGAGCAACTAACAAAATGTACAAAAGGGATATAACAGCAGAAATGACAAAATAAGATTATAAACTTTATACCAATACATTAAAAAATTAGAATAAATGGACAGTTTTCTAGAAAAAAGATAGTTTGCCAATACCAATTTAAAAAGAAGTAGACAACCAAATAGCCATATACAAAAAATGAGTCCAGATGGTTTTCTAGTTCTCCCAACATAAAAATAAAAAAACTCAAACTTGTGTCAAATATTATACTTAACGGTAAAACACCATGCTCCATGGTAAATGTTAAGCATTATTCTCTTTAGAGACAGGAACAAAATTTTGAATCATATCATTAAACAAAATGTAATATTGCTTGGAGGGCCCAGCCAGAGCATCAAGACAAGAAAGGAGCAAAACTATCATCCATAGCCAGAAAACCCAAAGGAATCTACAAACAATGAAAGACTGCTAACTACTATAGTCTAAAAACATACAATTCTAAGTTTTAGGGTAGTACAGGAAAATGAGAGCTCTTTACACTGCTGATGAGAAGTGTAAATCATTTCCGCTTCACTGGAGAGCAATTTGACAAAATCTGCCCACACTGAAGATGCTCATATCCTGCAGTCCAGATGTACACGTGAGCCCAAAGAAACACAGTTAGGTGTGTTTGTTGGAACATTCCCCTAATGGCTAAAAAAGGGGGCAGGCACCTGAATGTCTAATCATTAAGTATCCTGTGTAACAGAACAACAGAATGTTCCTGTAGTGAAAGAGGGAGAGACAGGGTCAGCCATCAGATATTTTCAACTTTGCAGGCCGTATGGTCTCTGGAAGCCATGCGGTTCTGTTGGAGTGCAGAAACAGGCCTAAACAATCTGAATGGCCATGGCTGTGTCCCAGTAATGTTTATTTGCTAAAACAGACAAATTTGGCCTGAGGGCTGTAGTTTGCTGACTCTTGATCTAGAGCTGTGTGTCAAAGTGGACACATCCCACATACACAAAGTTGCAGGAGATTGTGATGAGAACCATTAAGAGCAGCTGGAAGAATTAGGTCGGCCATGGCCTTGAGGAAGTGGCTACACCTTTCTTTTGTCAGGCTAAGCCTTTGGGATAACCCATTCTCAAATCCCAAGGTCTCTGCTCCATCTTCCTCCTACCTGGCCAGTCAGCAGCAGGCTAACACCCCCTCCACCAGTCCTCTGGTCACTCTCCTCACTGCTTGTCTCTGCATCTTCCCTGAATCCAAAGGCCTGGCATGTGTTATGTCTCTAGATGGAAGTCTAGCAGACATCTCAGACTTGACCTACTCAAGATGAACCCATCATCTTCCCCAAAATAGACTCTAATTGTGATCTTCCCTGACTCCATCTGTCATCTTTGACTCCTTTCTTTCCCACACCTCCTCATCCTATCTATGCCCACAACCTTGCAGTTCTACATTCAGAGTAGCTCCAGAATCTTACCACTTCTTTCCGCTTCCACTCCTGCCACTCAAGTCAGAGCCATCATCACCTCTTGCCTGTCTTCTTCCATGTTTCCTCCCTGGTCTCCTTGCTTTGGCCTTGCCCACTTGAGACTGGTCTCACTACAATGACAAGAATCATCATGGGCACACAGGTGTTGGATCAGGTTATTCCTACACCCCAATCGTTAGAAATCAAAGGCTGAACAGTTAGCCCGTGAGGCCTGTAGGATCTTCCTCCCTGTTGCTTCTCTAGGTTTATCTACCTCACTCTTGCCCTCTTGGCCTCAACTGCACTGGCGGCCTTCTATCACAATTCTGGGAATCCCCCAGGACATTTCTGCACTTACTGGTCTCTGCCTGGAGCGTTCATTTCCAAGGTCTCCTCAAGGGAAGCCTTCCTGAATGATCTTACTGAATATTGCAGTTCCCACCCCAGTGACTATACTCCCTCCTAGTACTTGCTTAATTTTCCCCAGAGCAGTTATCACCTTCTAATATATGTTTTTCTAACCATTTTATGATGAAAAATTTCAAGCAAATAGAACACCTGAAATAACTGTTCAGTGACCTCCCATATTCTCACCAGGTACATTCTACATCTAACACTTAGTTCATTACTATCTGTCCATCCATCCATTTTTCTTTTTTTTTTTAAATTTTATCTTTTTGATGTATTTCAGTAAGTTGCAATTCAACATCCATTGATGATAAAAATCTCAACCAAGTGGGTACAGAGGGACCATACCTCAGTGTAATAAAGATCATATATGACTAGCCCTTAGCTAACATCATACTCAAAACTGAAAACTTTTCCTCTAAAATCAGGAACAAGACAAGCACATTCCCACTCTCACTGCATTTATTCAACATAGTATTGGAAGTCCTAGCCAGAGATTATGCAATAAAAATAAATGAAAGCTATTCAAATCACAAAGAAAAAAGTAAAACTGTCACTCTTTGGAGATGACATGGTATTATACATACAAAATACGAAAGATGCCACCAAAAAACTGTTAGAAAGAATAAACAAATTCAGTAAAGTTGCAGGATACAAAATCAATATATAAAAATCTGTTGCATTTCTAATATACTAAAATGAATTATCAGAAAGAGAAATTAAGAATAAGAAAACAGTTCCATTTAAACTTGCATCAAAAAGGATGAATTACATTGGCGTTAAATTTAAGGAGGTGAAAGACCTGTACCCTGAAAATTAGAAGACACTAATGAAGGAAACTGAAGACCCAATAAATGGAAAGACATGCTGTGCTCATTAGGACTGGGAGAGTTAATACTGTTAAAATGTGTATACTACCCAAAGCAATCTACAGACTCAATGCAAGCCCTATTAAAACTACCATGGCCTTTTTCACAGAAATAGAACAAAAGACTATGAATAGCCAAAGCAATTTGAAAAAGAAAATGGGACGCATCACACTCCTTGATTTCAAACTACATTACAAAGCTATAATAAAATAGTATCACATAAATCAATGGAACAAAATAGCCCAGAAATAAACCAATGCTTACTTATCTAGTCAACTTACCTACAAAGAAACCAAGAATACACAGTGGACAAAGGACAGTCTTCCTGGGGCAACTGGACAGCCACGTGCACAAGAATGACACCAGACACAAAAATCAACTCAGAATAAAGACTGGACTGTAATTCCTGAAACCATAAAACTCCTAGAAGACAACATAGATGGTAAGGTCCTTGACATCAGTTTTGGTGATGATTTTCTTTTTTGGCTATGCCGCATGGCATGTGGGATCTTAGTTCCCCTACCAGGGACTGAGTCCACGCCCTCTGCACTGGAAACATGGAGTCTTAGCCACAGGACAGCCAGAGAAGTCCCTGTGGCAATGATTTTTTGGAATTGACACCAAAAGCAAAGTCGACAGAAGCAAAAATAAACAGCTGGAACTATATCAAACTTAAAAGCACTGTACATCAACAAAATGAAAAGAAACCTACCAAATAGGAGAAAATTTATACAATAAATTTTAGGTGTTTTGGATATAAAGGGTTTCTATCCAAAATATGTACATAATTCCTATGACTCAACAGTAACAAGCAATCCAATTAAAAAAATGGGCAGAGGACCTGAGTAGACATTTTTTTCCAAAAAAGATGTACAGATGGCCAACACATACATGATAAGGTGCTTGTATCACTAATCATCTGCTGCTGCTGCTAAGTCACTTCAGTCGTGTCCGACTCTGTGTGACTCCATAGATGGCAACCCACCAGGCCCCTGTCCCTGGGATTCTCCAGGCAAGAACACTGGAGTGGGTTGCCATTTCCTTCTTCAATGCATGAAAGTGAAAAGTGAAAGTGAAGTCTCTCAGTCGTGTCCGACCCTCAGCGACCCCATGGACTGCAGCCTACCAGGCTCCTCCGTCCATGGGATTTCCCAGGCAGGAGTACTGGAGTGGGGTGCCATTGCCTTCTTCGCACTAATCATCAGGGAAATGCAAATCAAAACCATGGAGATGGCAGCTCACAACTGTTAGAACGGCTATTCTCAAGACAAGAATTAACAAGTGTTGGTGAGGATGTGAAAAAAAGAGAAGCCTTGTGCACTGTTGGTGGGAAAGTAAATTGGTCCCAACAACTATGGAAAACACCGTGGAGGCTCCTCAAAAAACAAAAAGTAGAACTATCACATGATCCAGCAATTCCACTTCTGAGTATTTATCCAAAGAAAGTAGAATCACTATCTTGAAAAGATAAAAGTACCCCTTATGTTCACTGCAGGCTTCCCAGGGGGGCTCGGTGGTAAAGAATCTGCTTGCCAAGTAGGAGACACGGGTTCAATCCCTGGGTTGGGAAAATCCCCTGAGAAGGAAATGGCAACCCACTCCATTATTCTTGCCTGGGAAATCCCATGGATAGAGGATCCTGGTGGACTACAGGCCATGGGGTCGCCCCAGAGTTGGACACGACTGAACGACCAAACAACAACAGCGCTCACTGCAGCACTGTTTACAGTAGCCAAGATATGGATACACCTAAGTGTCCATCAACAGATACAGATAAAGAAAGTATGGCATCTATACATACGCACAAAAAATGGAAAATATTCCATTATTCAGTCATAAAAAAGGAAGGAAATCTTGTCATTTTTGACAACATGGATGGACCATAATTTCACTTCTGTGTGAAATCCAAAAGCAAGAAAGGGGCTTCCCTGGTGGTCCAGTGGTTAGGAATCCACCTAGCACCGCAGGGGACACACGCTCAATCCCTGGTAGGGGAACTAAGATCCCACTTGCCGAGGAGCCACTAAGCCCATGTGCCACAAGTACTGCGCCCACGCACCACAACTAGAGAGCTTATGCACCACAAGGAAAGATTCTCCTGACCCAAGGAAGATCCTGCATGCCACAGCTGAGACCGGAAGCAGCCAAATAAACATTTTTTTTTTTTTTTTAATGAAAAGCAAGGAAATAAAGGGAATTCCCTGGCAGTCCAGTGGCAAGGACTCTGCGCTCTCACTGCTAAGGGCCCAGCTTTGATCCCTGGTCAGGAAACTAAAATCCTGCAAGCCATGAGGTGTGGAGGAAAAAAAACACCAAGTAAATAAAACAAAAAAACAGATTCACAGATACTGAGAACAGAGCAGATAGGTGGTAGCCAGAGGTTAGGGATGGTTAAAATAAACATAAAAGTCATGGGGATATAATGTACAGGGTGGTGACTGTTGAAGGCAGGAGAAGGGGCAGCAGAGGATGAGATGGTTGGATGGCATCACTGACTGGATGGACATCAAACACTGACTCAAGCAAACTCCTGAAGATAGTGAAGGACAGGGAAGCCTGGGGTGCAACAGTCCAGCAGAGTCAGACACGACTGAGCGACGGAACAACAATGGAGACTGTGGTTAATAATACTGTATACTTGAAATTTCCTCAAAGAGTAGACCTTAAAGTTCCTGTGACAAGAAAAAAAATTCTGTAACTATGTATGGTGATAGATGTTAACTCGACTGTGCTGATCATTCCCAATGTACAAATATTGAATCAGGCTGCACACCTGGAACTAACACAGTGTCCCATTTTAGATTCCTGTCAATGAAATGTGAGAGTTCCAATCGCTCTGCTTCCTTCTTGATATCTGGTGTTGCCAGTTTTTTAAATTTTGCCATTATGATGGTCATGTAGTAATAGCTCATTGTGGGCTTAAATTTAATATGCTATATAATTTTACAAATGTATTTTATTTCTCTTTCCCACTAATATGTAAGCCCCTTAAGGGCAGCATTTCCTACATATTTGGCCCCTGCTCTCTCCTGGCCCCTAGACAGAATATAGCACGTGGCACATGCTTAGTAAATACCTGTTGGGTGGGGACCTCTCCTCTGAGCACCCACTGTGTCATCTCTCCGAGACACGTCCTATCTAAGGGGTGGTCTCCCACCCACACCAGGAGCAGAGCCTGAGTCTGGGCTGAGCACTGATGCTGGGCACTCAGGGCTCAGAGAAGACTGGTGAGCAAACAGTGTCAGCTCTGGGCAGTGCCTCTTCTGTGCTGTCGTGTCGTTTCTGCCTGGGACTCATGGGCCTGAGGAACGGCAGAGCTGGCCTTGGCTGTCACGTGAGGGTGGAACAACCCCTGGTCTGGTTGGCCACCAGTTACGTTATGACCCGGCAGGTTCCTTCTCTGAGCCTCTGTTTGTTCCTTTACTCAACAGCAGACAGATCTGGGTTTAAAGTAGTTTTATTACTTATAGCGCATAACTTGGAACAAAATCTTTTTTTCTTTTTTCCCTCTTTTGGGAGATCTTAACTTAATCTTGCAACTCTTCCGTTGCATTTATTCCCTTCATATTTTTTTTATCTTTCTAAAGTTCTT
The DNA here is from genome assembly GCF_000754665.1 of Bison bison bison. Taxonomy (NCBI): domain Eukaryota; kingdom Metazoa; phylum Chordata; class Mammalia; order Artiodactyla; family Bovidae; genus Bison; species Bison bison. The sequence continues at coordinate 1,438,524 of NW_011494924.1, read as the reverse complement.
ATGATATTTTTGTTTTAGCCTCCTATACTCTTAACCAGGGCATGAAGGACTATGCCAGAGGTTCTCAACCCTAGCTGTATGTCACAAAAACCCAAGGAGCTTTTACAAACTGAGCTTACTCTCAGGGATTATGATTAAATTGGCCTAGGGTGGGGCCCAAGCATAGCTTGGTTTTTGTTTTGCAATTGGCCGTCTCATCTTCACTAGAAATAAGCTCTTGCCACTGTCTCCTTTATGTCTAGACTGGGACCTAGTGCATAGCAGGCATTCACTAGTAACTGAATGAACAAAGCACTCTTTTGCAAAGGGAGTTTGCAAAATAAAAACAAGTTTTAGGTAGTCTGCTGTTTTTGCTCATGATATTTTTCCTAAATATATACGAAAACCTATTACCTGAAAGCCAAAAAACAATCTTGAGTGTCAAAACAGTGCTTAAGCCCAGAGAATTAAAAATGATGAAATTCCCTATTCCATCTCACCTTTAGGCAAGTCTTCAACAACATACATCTTGTGAACGAGGATGTTAAAATGGGATTATTTTCATCTCAGTTTCTGCTGAGACCCCAAGGCAATACTTGCCATATGCCAGGAGGGGAACAGGACGAACGCAGGACTGCAAGACAAAGCAGCCCACAGTGAATTCACACTTCCGCCTGATCTTATCCCACCAAAGAGCTAGAAATCCGAGGACAATTTTTAGAAGCTGTGGAATTTGCTGGAGTCTCACCACGGATGGAGGGAGGTGGGAGGGTGATTCTGCTTAACCTTGAATCAACAGAGGGGGCGTGTGCGGAGAGGACCCTGAGAACCAGGAGTCTAAAGGAAAGTTACAGGGGGCCAGCCAGAGAGAATGCATTATCCAAGTAAGGGAATGGAAGGTTGGGCCTGCAGGATGGAAGGTAACGGGGCTGGGGGGACAAGAGCCAGAGTTTTGAAAACATGTTAATGTACGGCAAAACCAATACAATATTGTAAAGTAAAAAAAAAAAAAAATTAAAAAAAAAAAAAACAAAACCGAGTAGAATGCACCGGAAGCACAAGCATCAGCTTTGAACACACACCAGGCCCCGAGAGGAAGAAGCCAGTTCACAATACTGATAAAGCATGAACTTTCCTCATCTCACTCCCCTCTTTGCAAATAAGACAGTACAAGGTGGGGAAATAGGCCACAGTCAAGCACTTGCTGTTCCCTCCACTGCCAGGGGCAAGGCTGGCAGCGCACCCAGCCTGAGGAAGGGGCAGCTTCTATCCCAAACACCTTTTAGTCATTTTGTTACACTGGACCGGACACATCATCTGCTGACGGGGGAAGCCCAGGACTTGCCCAATGTTCCATCCAGGGGCCGGGGAAGAGCAAGCCCCAGGGAATAAAGTTAAAGGCGTGGGAGACCCAGGTAAAGGTGCCCTTTGATCCAGCTGGGCTTGTTTAACATAATGGTAGGCCCAGTTCTTTGAATGTGTTTGTGTTATTTTCTTAATTGAATATGATTCATCAGTTTAAGCTCACCCTGGATTTCGTCTACCAATTTGATGTACCTGCCAATTTAATGATTTCTACCTATCGAATGACTTCTATCAAATCTTCAAATTTAATGATTTGATCTTTGCTGCAATGATCCAATTCATGAGATCTCCATTTCTTTGTTCTTTTTTGGGTAATTCATGAGAACTTGGATTTGGTGCAGAAAGATGATTTAGGATTCTCAATGAAAAAATGCACAAAAAGAACAGTTGGGTTTGAGTCAAATATACGAAAAGGGAGAAAACCTGTAATTCCTGGAGTGTTTTTAGGACTCATTTCTGAAGAAAAGGCAATACCAGCTCAGAGAGAAATATCCGAATTCCAGAACAGCAGCAGGGGCTGAGGAAAGATAAATGGTGAAGGGAGGCCACCACTTACCTGAACTGCAGGCCCCGTTTGGGGAGCCCAGCGACAGCATGGAGGGTGAAGATCACACCCGAAGGCAATCAGACAGGGGCCGCCTCTGGTGAGCAGAGGTGGAGATGGCCTGGGCAGCAGCAGGAGAGAGCTTTTAGGGTGGAAGTGATCTCGAAGGGCTTGGGGGAGGGCGCTGGACTGACAGGTGCAAGCATTTGTTACTTCAGTGGTAAACTTGAGGTCTCTGCATTTCACTGTACGCAAATCTTACCGACTCTCCAAAAAGGGCAAACACACTAGTTAATGACACGCATGTGTAGTGTTCAGGAGCGTGCACTGCCTGCAGCTGTACTTCAAAATCTGGAGAAGGCGATGGCACCCAACTCCAGCACTCTTGCCTGAAGAATCCTGCGGATGGAGGAGCCTGGTGGGCTGCAGTCCATGGGGTCCGAAAGAGTTGGACACGACTGAGCGACTTCACTTTGACTTTTCACTTTCATGCATTGGAGAAGGAGATGGCAACCCACTCCAGTGTTCTTGCCTGGAGA
>NW_011494924.1:1420246-1435997 GCF_000754665.1 Bison bison bison | reverse complement strand
GCCTGGAGAGTCCCAGGGATGGGGGAGCCTGGTGGGCTGCCATCTATGGGGTCGCACAGAGTCGGACACGACTGAAGTGACTTAGCAGCAGCAGCAGTACTTCGAAATGCACCCAAAAACTCAACAGATGGATGGATAGAGGGAGCAATGGCTGGTTATGTGATAAACACAGCAAAATGTTACTTGTAGCAATTATAGAATTAAATAGAGAATATAAAATTATTTCAACTTCTCTAAGAATATTCAGGACTTCCTTCATGGTCCAGTGGTTAAGAGTCTCTGCTCCCACTGCAGGAGGTGTGGGTTCGATCCCTGGTTGGGGAACTAAGATCCTGCATGCTGCTTCATGCAGTCAAAAAACAGTTTTTTCTTCCCCATAATGCTGGGAATAGAAACACCCTGTTATTTGGGCAAATATACTTCTGAAACCCAGAAGCCATGCTCCTCCAGTGTCAGTTTCTAACCTTAGCGGTTATTTTATTCCCGTACACTTACTACTTTTAAGTACAGAAAACACTAGGGTACTCGCATGTGTTATAGCATTATTTAGTGGAATGAATCCAAGGCAAGCTTCCCAGGTGGGTTCCACTGCCCAGGGGATTAGGAGGTGGAGCATCATTATGTTCATAGACCATCTGGTTTTCCACAAAGCCAGAGGGAGCCCAAACTTTCCTCGGAGCCTGGAGGGAAGTTTTATGATGGTGAATTTTAAGGCAAACAAGAGGGAGCGGTCGGGGAACTAAATGCAGGGAGGAGGGCCAGGTCCCCAAACCATTTCCAAACTCCTGCCCTGGAGCCAGACCTCCTATAATCCTGTAATAGAAACCTGACCTCCCCTCTGGGGTAATTTGTCAATCAGACCATCTTCCCCTGCTACTCTTTTTGAAGAAACTCAAGATAGAAGGACAGGAGAACCTTAGATTTGAATCCAAGTCTCAATAGCCTCTGAGAACAAAGACAATGGTGGTCACATTGCACTTCCTCTCGAGCCCTGATCAGTGTCGTCTGTGATCACTGCCTCCCGGCCCACAGTGACAGGGCGAGCACGCAGTGACTGCCCAGAGGATCAGGTGTGCTTGAAGATTTGGGGGAAAGTATTTAAAAGGATTATTCCTATACTAAGACAAACAGATTATGAAGTGCAAAGTTCTTATGATCTTCCACTAGAACAGATTTTGAAGAAATTTTGCTGAGCCCTTATAAACTACACCTCCAGGCTCCCAAGGGTACACTCCCCTGGGAGTGCTCTGTGAAGGAAACTTCACTGGAAAATTTAGCAAAGCATTTTTGTTGGATGGACACACACTGGAGATGGAGGTTACTGCTGGGGAAGGGAGCAGGACAAGGAGGGGGAAAGCTTTATAGTTGAAACCTTTTACTTCTGTCAGCCAGTGGTAGTCATCTTAGTCGTGTTTGACTCTCTGTGACCCCATGGGCGGTAGCCCACCATCCTTTGTAGATGGAATTCTCCAGGCAAGAATACTGGAGTGGGTTGCCATTCCCTTCTCTCAGGGGATCTTCCCCACCTAGGGATCCAACCCACGTCTCCTGCATTGCAGGGGGATTTTTATCATCTGAGCCACCAGGGAAGCCCTTTTCCTCTGTAACAAGAAACAAAGACAAAAACAAACCCTAACAAAAATACAGTTTCTGGAGGGAAAAACCCCAGAGTGCTGCTGGGTGACCAGTGGCCTACAGCTTGGCTTCATTGAGTGGTGAACGCACCCCCAACCCCATTCCGCGCCTTAAGGGAAGGCAGATGCTTACTCAGGGTGAGCACATGGGTGAACCAGACCACTTAGGATTTCTAGGGAAGGCAATATGGAAACAGCAGAGCTGCTGGAGTCAGAGGCCTGTGCTCCGTCCATGAGATCTCAGGCAAGCCATTCCAGAGAACCCAACTTCCTCACCGTTAAGATGCTGTACCACCCCATCTGCAGCAAACTCCAAAGGTGACATGGGCCACACCTGGCACTCAACAAATTTCGCTCTCCTTTCCCTAGTGAAGCGCAGTCGGAAAAAAAATCTTTCAAAACACTGATGGGCGTGGGAAACGATAAAAGGGATGGCGAGGGACAAGAGGCCCAGAAACCAGGACACCAGTTATAAACCGTGTCCGGCTCAGCAAGTGTGGCCACAGGTGCTGAAGGAGCACAGAGCACCCCCAGGCTGCGGGCGGCGCGGGTTCAGCCTCCAGACCATGTGATCACACAGGAAGCAAGACCTTTTCAACCCCGTGTTTAAAGACACACAGCCAGCCGGGTAAGCATTCTGGTTATTTTTAGTTAAAGAAAAACAGCCTTTTCCAAGGGCGACAAAGTCAGAAGGAAACGGGGCGTGGGCTTCTCACAAGCTCTTGCTCCAAAACCTGGACGTGATTCTCCTCCCGGAAAATCAGAGGCAGCTGGCCAGGAATGATGCTGGGGGGAGGGGCTGCAGCCCACCGGGTCACGGACCAGCCTGGGAGGGCTCCAACGTGCCTTCCACGTGCCCGTCAATGGACATGATTAACGCTATTATTCTTGAGGGGCATTAAATTAAGGAATGACGCAGGGAGCCAAGAAAGCAGCTTATTCAGTTGGATTCTGAATCACAATCAGGAAATAGTCTTTATCTGCAAGAGAGGAAACATGAGAAAAAGAATCACTAACTGTAAAATGGGAGAAAAACACACCACAAAGCCAACAAATCATTCAATCACCAACTGTAAAATGCTGGTGGGGTGAAGAGGGATAAAAAGCATCAATGCTCAGGCTGCTTGCTGTGGCTGGGGAAACAAGATGAACCCGCATGTTTCCTGTGCAGGCTTCTGCACACGCTATAGGGGAAGCAGGCTCCTTACCCTGCCCAGCAGTGGCGCTTGGCAGACCATCCTCATTTCTAATCTTCCCAGTACCAACAGGGAGGTAGGGTTATCAAGTTTTTTGCATTGGGAAATTCAGGTTCAGAGTTTAAATGAACTGCCTACAGTACTGGTTCTCCAACTACAGAGTGCTGGAATAACCTGGTGGGCTGTTTAAAACAACACAGATGGCCCCACTCCAAGGGCTTCGGACTCACTGGGCCTGGGGTCCGTGGGTCCGAAATGTAAAAATCTGCATTTTAACAAGCTCCAGGTGATGCTGATGCTCCAGGTCCTGGGAGAGCCACTTGTTTAAGGTTACCAGGACAGTTAGTATCCAAGATGGAATTCTAACCTCAACCCTGCTAGTCTTGGGTTAATGTCAGTTCTGTCACAACTTCAGTTGCTGGCCTTCCAGAACCTTCTGGACTAGAAAATTTCAAAGGCACCTGAGTTCCAGCTCTGGGGATTGAGCCAGTCAGAAGGAATGTCCATTATGAAATCATAGCAAGTCCAAGTCCTCTGGGGTGAGCCTGACTGCCTCTCATTTTACAGAAGAGGAAATGGGAGAAGCAGGGTGTTTAAACCTTGCCCACTTAATAATCACACTCAAACATTTACCAAGGCTTCCCTATGCTGGCTCTGGGTTGATCCCTTCTCAAACAGCATCTCAGTGAATCCTCGAATTACTCTATGAGGCAGGGACCAGTGTTTTCTTATTTTTACTACTGAGAACACTAAGGCTCAGAGAATTAAATGACTTGGCCAAGCCAAGGCTAATATGCCAGGTGGGAGAGCTGAGTTTGACTCAGGTGCTGGGCACCTCTGGTCTGCCTCTTGCTGAACACGTGAAAACCTTGGCCATGTCTGCTTTGTGTCTGTTCAGATTCAAGCCTAAACCTTGCTTCTTCCCTTGACGATGGACATCTCGGAAGGAGCAGCTATTATATGACCAAGTCTCATGGCTAAGCAATCTGTGTAAGTGAAAAATCACAAATAAAAATAGAAATAACAAGCTACCAACAAAACTAATGAATAGATACTATTAGCAATACCCATGTCTTTTCTTTCAAATAACCAGGCTCCACATTCAGTAACAGCACTCCAGTGCTTTGTGGGAAGTCGTGTGTTAAGGCTTGACTGCCCTGTTCCAAGCAGACATTCTTAGAAGCTTTAAGCCAGGAAATGCTGCTGTCTATGGAGAGTCTGGCGATTTGGAGACATCTGTCCTTGCTTCACACTGTGGGCTCCCAGGTGGGGCATGAGGTCTGCTCCCACTTGGAGGGTTGGCAGCCTGACTTTTAGGGGAGGGGAGGTTTGTCTGTAACCACGCAGCATGAAGTCTTGAGAGGGATTTGAGTTTAAATCTGATCTCAAGCTTTTCTGCTGACCTCGTGCCAACATATTCAACCAGATGAGGCATCTCCAAATACCAGAGCAGGACCGTCCCCTGCCAGACATTTTACAGAGATGGAAACAGGTTCGCTGGTGCTCTGTTATTTGCTTAAGGTTGGACTCATAAGAGGTGAAGCTGGGAAAATAGCTGGCATGCCCGCTGCGGTCTATTTTCTGACAGAATCAGAGACCTCATCATTGGTTGGCCTGAGACCCATTAGAGAATGATTATGTTGATAAACAATGTATGTACGTCTTTGGAATAAATGACTCTGAAGTTATTCTATGTTTTCACTTGTGACTGACCTGCTCTGTCCCCAGCCCTCTAGGGAGAGTCCCCAGGAGACCGGGGGCCCCCGTGACTGGCTCTATGGGCTCTCCTTCACAGCCTTCCAAACAGCTCCACTGGGCCTGGACAGGCCTGGGGACAGGAGTGGTGATGCTCTGCCACAAGGAGGGCCTGGCCCCTCTCAAATGACCTCAGAATTCTGCAGCCAGCCTCCTCGCCGCCTGTGTGGCAAGCCCAGGGCCAGTCACTGTGCCAGCCCTCCCCCTGCCCTCCTTCGTCCAGGCCCCCAATCACAATCCTATTACTGACTGCCTTGAAGAAACCTCCGCTCACTAAGTCCAGTCCAGACAGCTGAGTTTGGCGCCTGAGGCCTTCTAAATCGGACCATACACATCACCTCCCCTCCTTCCTACACACACATCCTGCTGCTCTAGACAGGCTGCACTGCAGCCACCTCCAACACCTCATGCACACTCACCTCGGGGCTCAGCCACCAAGGGGATGGTGAGAGAGGAGTAACTGCAAACAGTGCTGGAGGATCCGTCTACCACAGCAGGCCGTGCATGAGAGTGAAGTGGGGCAGGGCAGGTGGCCCTGCTGACCCCTCCTGTGGCCCCAGTGCTTAGGGGCACCTCCCAGGGTGAGCATCTCGTCACCCTGAGAACAGATGCTAAGACACAGTCCCCAGGTACTTCATGTGAAAACAAAGCAATCCCTTCCCATGCTGGAGGAAAGACTGTCTGCATGGGGACCACAGAAACAGGACTGTATTTAAGAAGTGGGCAAATTAATGTTTTTTTGTGTTTTTTTTTTTTTTTAGAATGAATGAGTGCATGGTGGTTTTGCCTCACACTTTGGTTTAGAATCACTGCATTCTTTTTTCTTTGGGCACAGCTCCAACTCCACCCCCCCAACTCCCACCCCACTCGCTTCCCCTTCACCTGGGCCCTCCTCTGGGTCCCCTTCACCTGTGCCCTCCTCTGGGAAGCCTTTGCTGACTGCCACAAGCAAGCCTAATCACGCCCTCCTCCATGTGCCCAAATGCTCCTTGAGTTCCCCCAAATCATGACTGAACCACACACACACACACACACACACACACACACACTTAGATGTCTATCTCCCCCATGACACCATAATTCCCTACTAGGGCCCAGAACCCAGGACAGGGTCTGCCTAGAGTCACTGTGAATGAGGACTTGCTGGGGATGCCAGCTGGGCCAGGCCAGCCGATGAGACACTCAAATCTGTGCCTTCTGCTCTCAGGCCTTTCTGTGGAACCCATGGACACACCCACACCCGAAGCCTTCCCGATAGCTACCAAGCATGGAGTGAGGGTCTGCTCTCAAGTGGGGGTGGGGAAGACCCCTTACCTGGTGCAACCATAATTTCATTTTTCTTGGAGCGAATTCGAAGGAAAGTGAGGTCATTCTGGGGGTCAATTTCGCGCACGGTGCTCCGGGCCTTCAAGATGAAGTTGTGCATGAGGTTGGCGTACTGTGTGGTGGTGGGATTGTCCATGGTGCTCTTGATGGGAATGCCTGCGGGGAGAGCAGAGACTGAGCAGAACCCTGGGAGTGCCTTTCTGCCCTGCTCCCAGCCCCACGCCCAGAAGTCCAGAGCCTAGACTGGCAGTTAACAGCCATCGCCCAGTGTTCACTGAGGACTTGACAGGCAAGTGCTGGGCACTTGAAGGATGCTAGCTCCAGTTCCCAGAAATGCTCTAAGGATGGTGTCACCATCTTTACTTGTCAACCAGGCAACAGAAACTCTGAGCAATGAGGTAGCCTGCTGAGGTCTCACAGCAGATGAACACAAGCAGTGGGGCCAGGATTCCAGTGAAGGCCTGCTGGCTTCACTGCTGGGCTCCCTTCACAGGGCCACATACTGACTGGTTTCCAGCAACAGAAGGATAGACTATCACTCATAACACTGAGAATATGAACAAAGAGAACAGTTCCTACCAATCTGTAAATACTGAGAAGTACAAGAAGGAAGGTCAGCCTGTGCCAAGACAGAACCATCACTAGTGTGTTGCTCCAGTTCCTAACAAGGAAGGCTTAGGCTCAGGCATAAACACACTGTCTACACACAAGACGGTGCCCCACGTTAAAGCCTGTTTCTCTGTCTGTACACACCCTTGTAAACAGCGTTGCTACTACTTTCAAAGAGCCCACAAGTGGCCATTCCACAGGGTTAATCATTCCCCTCTTGCTGGGGACTCAGGCTGCATTTTTTACTTAATCACCTCGTACTGAACAATATCCTGCACCAAGCCTTTTCTGTTTTGAGGACTGCTTCCTTGCGATGAACTATTAAATGGCCCGCCCTCACTGGACGGTACCTGTTGTCATGGAGGTGAGGAATGGGGCTTAGCTTGAGACACCTCAGGCCACAGCTAGGTCATCAGGTGCCTATGAATCACTGTAACACGTCAGCCAGAGGCTCCATCGATGGCCCCGAGTGCTCACAGTGCACAGGCTCTTGTTCCCAGCGTGGCCCAAGTCGCTCCCCACACACCAGTGGCTGGATTTCGGCTCTAGGACCCTGCCATCTGGCCTATAACTGACCAGCCAAAGGCACAGCCAAAGACAGTCAACTGCAGACCTACCCATGGGTGGCAAAGAAGCTGACCAAACCTTGTCTTATTATGGCACAGTGAGTGTAGGCAGAAGAGGGCATGGGAGCAAGAGAAGCTGTGAGTCAGAGGCTGCTCTGAGCCAAGTGGAGTCATGAGGACAGGTTGCAGTGATCACTTGCCTCTAAAGGAGAAGATGACCAGGTCACCAGGGCAGATGTTGTGTCCTGGGTGGCAACCAGGTGCCCACCAGGGCCCCACGAGGCCTCATTCAGTGGTGGAACCTTCCTCGGGACAGCAGTATAAGCAGTTGAGGGGATGACCAGTAGGAACTCTGAAGTCGAGGACCTGGGCTTCTCCCCTGGCTCTGCCCCTTCCTGGCTAGGTGACCTTACACAAGTGATCTAACCTAGGCCTCCACTTCCTTATCTGTAAAATAATGCCTGTGCTTCACCGTGCTGCTGGGAGGGCTAAATGTGTCTTAATTCATCTGGAAATATTGAGCAAAAGCATGCACAGGGTAGCACAGAGTAAGTGCTGATTTATTACTGACATTACCCATGCTATAAACCCCATCCCCAGGTAACCTGAGGGGCCAGTCTTGAGGCATGGCAAAGTCTGGGGGTGGGTGGGGGCAAAGCTCTTGGCTTTCTTTTTGTATTCCATCAGGCCACCTTCTCTCAGGCGCCTCTGCCTGGAACTGTCTTTCCCTTCCCTGCTCTCTCCTGACTCCCGCTGTCCCTCACGTCTCCCTCCACCCCCGGACATGGTCAGCGCCCCCATTCTATAGTCCCAGCACCGTGCCACTGTCCTGCAGGGCAGTTACTCGAGTCTGAGATCATGCCTGCACGGGAGTGATCCTGACGCCTGTCCCCAGCAGACTGGACGCTCCCGAAGGGCCAGAGGCAGATCTGATGTGCTCACCAGTGTCTTTGGGGAGACTGCATCAAATATTTATGACTGTTGTTAAAAAATGAGTAGACACAGGTGTGCTTTTAGTAGTTCAAATATACTGACATGAGTGTGATCACATGTCTACCAAGTGAGAAGGCGTGTAAGGGAGAAAAGAAACTAAGCTCTTGTTGGCTCACTGTAAAAACGAAAGAAAACATGGAGCCGGCAGGGTGGGAGCCGGGGGCAGGGACCAACATGGGGGACAGTTTCAAACAAGCACAAGAGAGAAGTCCAGACTCACAGGATGCCAGAGCTGGGAAGCACCTCAAAGACAGCCGAGTGAGTAGCTGGCCGACTGCAGGCCATGGCCTCCACAAACGGGGGCTGAGCGCCTGCAGTGATGGCTGGCGCCTCAAAGCCGTGATTTTGAATCTGGGGCTCAGATCTGTCAGGTTGTATAGCCAGGTCCGCCCACCAACCCCCCTCATCAATCAACAATTAAAACACATTAATAAAACTTAATAGGTATTTATTGAGAACCAACTTTGTGTCAGCATTACTGCGGGTGCTGGGGATACAGAAATGATCACAAGAGATAAAGCTCTGCCCTCAGGGATTTACACATTTGAGACTTTTATTTTGCCCTGTGTGGGTAGCAGCAGATGGCAGGGGTCTGGAGGGTACAAATAGGATGTTCCTTACATTCCATTCTTGGTTAAGTCTGCTTAAAGGTACATTTTTATTATGAAACATCATTTAAATCTGGCCAAGGGTGAGACATCACCAGGCAGTGGCAGGTGGTTGGTAAATGACTGGGACAAGAGCATGTCCTGATTTCAGGGGTGGGGAACAATCCCTCCGGGCTGAGCTGGTCAGGGAGGACATCCTGCTGGAAGAGGCAGCTGAACTGAATCACGGAGATGGAAAGCTCCAGAGGAGTATCAGAGATCCCTAATACAATCACCCTGACTGAACACCTCTAATGCAAGCCTTCAGAGGGGCTAAGGGCCCCCCAGAGCAGTGAGTTCTGACCACCTCCATCTGTGGCTGGGTGATCCAGGGCAGGTCAACCTGATTGCTCTCAGCTTCTGGTTTGTCATCTGAAAAATGGGCAAATGTCCCTACTTTGCAGAAATGTGTGAAATGTAAATGAGAATCTGAAGTGGGAGATCTATGAATGTACCACAAATTAAAAAACACACAGGGAATTTCCAGGTGGTCCAGTGGTTAGGACACTACACTTCCACTGCAGAGAGCATAGGTTCGATCCCTGGTCAGGGAACTAAGATCCTGCATGCTGTGTGGCTCGGCCATCAAAAAAACAAGCAAACAAATAGACGGATAAATAAATAAACACAAATGCAAGGATTTTTGACATTCATGTGGCATTTACTATACATCAGGCACTGTTCTAAAAGCTTCCCTCAGAAAAAGACAGTGTGGCTGTCCACATTTTACAGATGAGGAAACAAGCTGAGAGGCTAAGAGACTTGTCTAGGATCACATAGTTGATAAGAAAGTAGAGTCAGGATTCATGCCCAGGCAGTCTGGTTCCACATTCCGTATTCTTAGCTACTGCGCCATACTGCCACATTAGTATACAAAAAATAAGTGCTCATCAGTATCAAAAAGGTAAGAAGTTGGGGCTCTATTTTCCTAATGAAAAAGCTCAACTTTGGGGGCAGTTTTACACAAGAATGAAGGCTTGTGGTCTGGAATACTGGTGGAAGTCTAGGGGGTCCCAACTGGGGAGTCAGCCCCTGGGGCTGTTTCTCCCCAGCTGGGGTCAAAAATGTCTATTTACAGAAGAGTCTCATACCAAGTCTTCTGGGTCTTAGAGCAAGAAGCTCCTTGGAGCAAGGACCAAGGAAGCGGCTCGAGGCTGCTAGGTTCTGAAGAGGGGAAGGGAAAGCCCTGGCCACCCAGCTGATTAGTGGTGGACCTGAGACGCCTCCCATAGTGTCCTCAGGCTCCCCACCCCGCTGCCTCCTTTGAGTGCAGTGAGCACACGGTTTAATGAGAGCCTGACAAAGCTGGGGCACACATCCTACCTAGCTATGCGCTGGCTGGGGTCTGACGACTTGGAAAACAACATTCTAACTGAGGACACGCCACCTTCAATTTGTCACCCTTGGTGACTTTCATTCTGCTCTATTTAAGCAGGCACTGTTGAGAATTCTGCCGTTCCAAAATAAGGCCCAGAATGACAATGCAAATACACAGAGACTCTCGAGGCGCGTCAAACAAAGCCAAGTTGGCTGGATGCACTGCGTTAGAGAACGGGGCAGGGGGGCCCAGTTGGGTGACCCTGGACATAGCCTGGGACTGAGTCCAGCAGCCACTCTCTGGTCCTTCATGGAACCCTGTGGGAGAAAGAGCCCAAGTGCGCCCGGACAGACTTGGGATGAAATCTTGGCTCCATAATGGCAGGAAAATGGAATTTCTAGACTCACTTTTCTCCACTGGAAAATGGAGACAACAGAGCCGCTTCAAGGAATGACAGAAACGATCTGTCTGTGAAGCACCAGCCCGTGGCCTGGCAGAGAACAGGTGTGTGATAATATCGGTCTCCTTCTTCATCACGTCTACTGCGGTTTGGGAAAAATTAGCATCTGTACACTTTAACAGTTGTTGAAATAATGTTCCAGAAGAGGAAGGAAAACTATAGGCCCAAAGCAGTTGACAGCAGTGAGAGACAGCAAAAGAGAAGCAGAGACAACATAAACGGGGGATGGAGAATGAACACGGGACTTGAGCTAAAAAGTCTGTGTATGTAAACCACGGAGCAAAATCAAAACCCCGAACAGAAACTCATGAGTAAACAGACGCAAGAGAGTGACAACTATAATTATGACCAAGAGAAAAGGCACTGGACAAGGGCTGACTGAAGAAGTGTGGCACTCTGAAAAGAATGACGTGTCAGGAGAGTGGGGTAGGGAGGATTTTTCCTTTTTTTAAATTTAGAATTCTAGTAATAGTGCTCGGAAACTGGAGGTGATTTAAAAAATAAATAAATAAAAGGATGAGAACTAGATCAGGTACATGAGAGGTTTAGTAAAAAGCAACTGTTATGCCGTGTTAGGCTCTTTTCTGGGGGCCGGCCTGCACTCAGCTCATGGCTGGAAGGAGGGTGTACCTTCTGTGTTTACCACGATGATTCCCTGCACGCCCTTCTGGCTCTGGAGTCGCTTCAGGGTCTCCTCCACCTCTGCCTGCCAGAGAGAATAAGACCAAGGTTAGAGCGGTCAGGAAGCCTGGATCAACTCCCTTGTACCCCCAGCAGATGAATCACACTTCCCAACAACAGACAGGTAACACCCAGGCACGTGGCACCTCCTGCAAGCTCCCCGGGACTACCTAGAACAGCCCCGAGGCCACCACCAGCATCAAAACCAACACATTCCCGGTGTGGGGCGGGGCTGCTCCCTCTGCCCACCAGGGGCTCTCTGCCCCCCACTTAGGGAGCAGAACTCAAATACTATTCCCAGGAGTATAGGCACATCCATGACTCAGCTATTTGGTACAGCTGGGGGACAAACCAGAGGAAACTCATGATTTGAAAAATTCCAAATGGAGGTGTCTAACAGGAAGGAGATACACTGTCATTTGTCACCCGGAGGTGGTCTGGGTGGGCTACTCTGGCACATGCGACTTGTAAACCGAGTGGACAATCAGACTGTGAGTCCTCACCTCACCAGGCAAGACCTTCTCCGTAATTACTCCCATCTCTTCCACCCTTCCCTCCACTCTCCACCTGTATGTCCGTATCTCCCTGCCTCCACAGCTTTTACCAAACAAGGCCTCTTCTTCGCTGAAATCCAACAAATTCTTCAGGATCATCTTAGATATCACGTCCTCCACGAAGCCTTTACTGATTCCAATGCAGTGGCCTTTGGCCATTTCCAACGGACTCCCTGAACTCTTGACTGTATCTCTCTGGGAATCAGTAGGTGCTGTTTGACTTAAAGTCTCTCTAATGGTCTGCAGAGCAGGGGCTCAATGAACAACTGTTAAACTGAACTAGGCCTAACTCCCCCTGTGGATGGAAACTGGCCTTCAAGTGTGTTTGTTCTCAGGAGGTCCCTTCTAGACCCATCCAGAATCTAGTGCAAAGCTCCTCACAGGCTGAGGGTCAGACACAGAGGCTCTGTTCACCAAGAGAGTGGTACCCCGCCCTCACAGGCTGATGAGCTGGCCCAGAGGAGGAGCTTCTCAACAGAGGATGGAGACAGCACAAAGAAAGATTGTTTTTCTAGTAGGCCCGAGCCTCACAATCCAGTCACTGCCACCCACTCTCCACTGACGTGTGAATACTCTCAGATGCTGAAGGAAGGGCAAACAAGTTCCTCCTACAAAATGGCAAAGAGCCGGACGCCTCTGTAATCTGGAGCCTTGGTAAAAGGACACGGCTAGCTATGTGGACTGAAAGTACAATGCAGTGGGTTGTGCGTGGATGAGATCTTAATTCATTCATCGGACTTTCACTGAGCTCCGACCACACGCTATTCTGGAGAGGAGTGATAAAGTATTATATGATAGTGGTCAATACTACACAGCACTCAACCTGACCTGGTAACCCTCCTGGAAATTCATCCTAAGGAAACGATCAGAGAAAACTAAGGGCAAGATGTTTGCTGCAGTGACACCTTCAATAACAAAAAGCAGGAAGAGCCAAAACTGCCCAACATTTAGGGAAAACATCAAGGGGATTACGAATGTCCATTCACAGGAATGTAACACATTAACAATGGTGACCAAAATATTTATAACACCTTAAAAAGAAAGTACTTGGGAAATGGTATCCACATGAAAACAAGAAGAGGGCTAGAAGGATCATGAATGAAATAAAAAGCCACACCAAGAGTAGAGAATTATAGATAAGGTTTTCTTTTTTTTTTTAACAGCCTCTTTTACTCTACTATATTATTTTTATTTAAAAACATTTTTTAACCCATCTCTCTGTGTATCCAAGAGATCACAGATCTCTGACTTGGGACTATAGAGCTCTGACATTCTCAACATTGTAAGAATAAGAATACATAAGAATAACTAGGATGGCAGTTTAGGACATTTCAATCAACGTGCAATCAAACTAGGGATGGGGAAAGCTAAAGATGGAAGAATTGAAGTCCAAAATACCCCTAGAGGTTGGAAAGTGAGGCTGAAATGAAAAAGATGAAATTTTGTAAGACAAGTTAATCATCAATAACTGTATGGGAATCTTCTATGTGTCAGATGTTGTTTGAGGTCTAGGGGTGTTGTGCTGGACAAAATACAACAAAAACCCTGTCCTCATGAAGCTGATTTTGGGGGTGGAGTGGGGGGAGGGAATCGGACATTAAGCAAAAGCATAAATAAAATACAAATGTCAGATTCAGTAGGGATGGGGGATCTGGAAAGCAAGGGGCTGATGGCAATTTTAAACAAGGTGGTCAGAGAAGGCCTCATTAAGGTGATAGTTGAGTAGAGACCTGAAAGGAAACAAAGGAGCTAACCAGGTGGATTTCCAGGGAGAGTGTTCCAGAAAAAATGCAAAGGGGCCACTGTGGCTGAGGGCAGTGAGTGGCAGGCAGCCAGAGGAGAGGGAGGCAGGATCAGACAAGATTTCAGTGGTGTTGTAGACCAGAGTGATGACTTTGGTTTTTAAAGGCAGGGGGTGTGAGGAGCTGCTAGCAGGTTCCGGGTGAGCAATGACATGATCTGTTTCATAAGGATGTCCTGGCTGCTGTGTGGAGAACGGACTGCAGGGGGCAAGCACAGCCCGCCTGAGCCCGGCCTGGCTTGGTGAGTGCAGCTTCTTCTGAAAGCAGGCAACCTCCTCTCCCTTACTCACCACTAGATGTAACTAACTCCCAAGTCTCTGGACTCCGCTCATGAGCCTCCTGTGGGAGGCCTGCTCTGGACACCTGCCCCTCTTCTAGGTACCCAAGGCACCCTGACTCCACGGCACGTATCAGCAATGAGTGTAACCGTCTGTTCTGCTTATCTCCTCCTGCTGTTGCTGCTAAGTCGCTTCAGTCGTGTCCGACTCTGTGCAACCCCATAGACAGCAGCCCACAAGGCTCCCCTTTCCCTGGGATTCTCCAGGCAAGAGTACTGGAGTGGGGTGCCATTGCCTTCTCCGATCTCTTCCTCCAGACCCAAGGAAACCTGGGAGCAGGAACCCAGCCTTTGTAATCCCAGTACCTGGTACAGCTCAACAGATACTGGAGGAACAAATAAAAACCATTTCCTCAACTGTGTTTTACAAAATCAACCTTTTTAAGTATAGTACCCTGGGCTTACAGTACCCAGCATGATGACTGAGGGTTTATATGATCCTAAATTTAATGAGACCCAATCACTGAGATCTAGCTGCTTAAAAGGTAAACATGCTTACCAAGAAAGAGAGGACACACAAGTATACCTGACCTACTCAGTATCTGCTACAGGTCAGATATTAGGATGAATGTCTTCAGACACATCTCATCTGAACCTTCCATGGTTAGTATGAGATCCATTTTACAAGGAGGAAACCAAGGTTCAGAAAGGAGAAGCATTTTGCCCAAGGACACACAGCAGGTCAAGAGAAGAGTTGAATACGCCACTAACCACAAATGAAGACGTCCCCATCCTCACGAGTTCAGATTTTGGTACAAGAGACTTTCAAAAACAAGTGGCAATATTCTTGCAGCGTACAGGGACGGGGGAGGGGGGCCGGGGTGGGCAGGGGGATGTTTCTTGGATGAGTGTGGTCAGGAACACCCGAGGATGTAATCCTTAAGCCAAGAACTAAACGATGGGAAAGAAAAGTACTCCAGAAAGCAGCATGAAAACTAACACAGTGAAATCGGAAGCAGTTCGGCACGTTCGAGGAGTAGAGAATCGGTGTTGGAAGGTTTGATTCTCTGCTAATCTGACAGGCAAAACCCAAATAACAGAAAGTCAACCTTTCTTTAATTTTTAAGAATTATCAGCGAGGGGACTCCCTGATGGTCCAGTGGTTAAGAATCTGCCTTGCAATGCAGGCGATGTGAGTTTGATCCTCAGACAGGGAACTAAGATCCCACGTGCCATGGAACCATGACTATTACGCCCCCTGGCCTGGAGAGTCTGTGCCCTGCAACGAAGTTCCCACATGCCACAACTAAGACCCAACACAGCCAAATAAATAAATATATGTTAAAAGAAAAAAAAAAAAGAATTATCAATGAGGCTGGTTAAAAAAAAAAAAACAAAACAAAACTTATCAGTGAAGTTAAGCTAGAATTTGACTGTCTGCATCTCTCCTTTTTCAAGTCTTTTGCTTTTTCTACTAATTTTATTGATTTTCAAAAACTCTTAAGTTAGAAATTTTAGATTTCTGCCCATCATATAAATTACACTTCTCCCACTTTTCTAATTTAAGTTTACATTGTTTTTCAATAATCAGAGGTTCTGAATTTTTAAGTAATCAAACTTAATAAAAACTTTTCCCTGGAAGACTAGAGAATTCATTTCTCCAACCTGACCACAGCTAGTAGGGTGGGGTTAGGCCTGGGGGAGTGGGGGTCATGAGGTCTACAGGAGGCAGTAGGCACCTGCCTTCAGGAGAAACTGCTTAAAACAAATGTCAGGTTCAGCCCTGAAGGAGCTACGAGACAGCAAAAGAGACACTGATATACAGAACAGTCTTATGGACTCTGTGGGAGAGGGAGAGGGTGGGAAGATTTGGGAGAATGGCATTGAAACATGTATAATATCATGTATGAAACGAGTTGCCAGTCCAGGTTCA
>NW_011494924.1:1395355-1420146 GCF_000754665.1 Bison bison bison | reverse complement strand
CAGGTTCAATGCACGGTACTGGATGCTTGGGGCTGGTGCACTGGGACGACCCAGAGGGATGGTATGGGGAGGGAGGAGGGAGGAGGGTTCAGGATGGGGAACACGTGTATACCTGTGGCGGATTCATTTCGATATTTGGCAAAACCAATACAATATTGTAAAGTTTAAAAATAAAATTAAATTAAAAAAAAAAAAAGAAAGAAAGAAAACAAATGATGCCAAAAACACAGGAGCAGCCACAGCAACATTAGCAGACGCAAGAGGAATCCCAGCCAGGCATTCAAGTCATGCCACCTTTGTCTCTAAAGTCTGTTATCCCTGCAGTGCTAGCCGACTGGTACCAGATATATCTAAGTGAATATGTAGCCCCTCGGGGTTGGCTCACATCTCCAAATTCCTGCCTTGCTCCTAGAAAGAGCCTGGCTGGGATCCTCAGCACCCCGAGTCTTTATTTCTATTAACATGGGAGTCTGCACCAGAGAAGGGACCAGGCTCCTGGGTTCTCTAATTTCTAGGTGCATGCTGCTGACAGGCCAAAAAACACTCCACACAAATAAAAAAACAAGTAGCAGTAAAACTCCAGGATTATTCGTTGGTTTGGCACGGGAGGGATAACCATTGAAGCAAATGATTCACAAAGAAACTGTGACCAATGTGATGACCAAGTATAAAAAAGTTTTACTTTCTATTAAACAAAAACAAATTACAAGGAGGGGACAACATCTGCATCAAATACAACAGACAAAAGAGTAATTTCAAAACATCACACAGAATGATTAAGAAAAACAGCAAGTCTCCAAAAATTAAGTGGGCAAAAAGGATAAGAGGAGAAAATATACCTCAGAGAAACCACAAACACAAGAAAAATGTTCAACGTTCCCTGTAAATAAAGACATGAAAATTACAGCAATGCCGAGGTTATGTTTTTGAACGTTGGCAGTTATTACGGCAAAACTGGTACAAAGGCAGTAAGACCTTTTGGGAAAGCTACAGGACAGCACTATTATGAGAACCGTATGTGCTGAGCCCCTTGCTTCAAATTCTTTGAGAATTTCTCCTAAGGAAATAATCTAATAAATGTGGGGGAAAAAAAGAAAGATAAACAAACTACACATTCAGAGACATTCATCACAGCGCTATCTCTATTAGTGAAGAACTAGACGCAACCCAAATGTATACTGGGGGAATGCTTTGGCAAATTATGATAAAAATATTTCATTGATTATTATGTAGTCACTAAAAATCATTCATTACAAAGAGAGATAGCAACAAAGTTATATGTCTTTGGGTATTAAAACAAACAGAAACAAAAAACTAGCAGGTATATCTTGAATGTGAATACATGAACAAAGAGGAAGGAGAATGTACGAAGATGAAAATACTTGTGTGGCGGAGTAAAACTGGGTGCTAATTACAGCCGATTTTTATATCACCAGCGTAAAGGGCAATTTGTCATTTTCTACCAAAATGTTCATGGGGTCGCAAAGAGTCGGACATGACGGAGCGACTCACACACCTCCCCCCAAAATGTTAAAATGCGCACGCCAGAGAATCACTGCTACACAACGCTACATAAACAGGAGCATGAGTGGACACAGGAAAAAAAAAAACAGTACTGCAGCATCGTCTGGAGTGAAAAACTGTTCACCATCTAAATGGATACAATGCAACGGAATAGGAAAACTGCCCTATAAAAGGATAAAATAGACTTGTATGTATCAACATGAAAAATATTTGGCATTTTTTAATGAACAAAGTTAAAAAATGAGATTATACATATAACCTAAAGTAAGCTTGTGTGTGTGCTTGCTTAGTCATGTCCAACTCTTTCCGACCCCACGGACTATAGCCCGCCAGGCTCCTCTGTCCATGAAATTGCTACTCCGAGGGATCCTCCCAACCCAGGAATCGAATCCTTGTCTCTTGCACTGGCTTAATATGTATAAATACACAAGTTCCAATTTCATGTAATAAACATGTTATATACAAATGTGCTTATGCACTAAACAAATCTGGAAGAAGACGTATCCAACTGTCAACAGTGATCAGCAAAGGGGAGTGAGATGGGGACTACATACACTTTTCTAAGTTACATATTTCGGTAATGCTTGAATTTGTTAAAACATGCATCTAAAGTATGTTTTGCTTTTATGAATATAAATACACAATAGCATGGTATAGGTTGCAGGAAGCTCTGATTCGTGTAAGAAAAAGGTGTCTCATATATATATATATATGAAAAGCTATGACAAACCTAGAGAAAGCTATGACATAGTTAGAAAACCTAGACGTTGCTAGAAAAGCTGACAAACCTAGACAGCATGTTAAAAAGCAGAGACACTACTTTGCCAACAAAGGTCCATCTACTCAAAACTATGGTTTTTCCAGTAGTCATGTATGGATGTGAGAGTTGGACTATAAGGAAAGCTGAGCACCGAATAATTGATGCTTTTGAACTGTGGTGCTGGAAAAGACTCTTGAGAGTCCCTTGGACTGCAAGAAGATCAAACAAGTCAATCCTGAAGGAAATCAGTCCTGAATATTCATTGGGAGGACTGATGCTGAAGCTGAAACTCCAATACTTTGGCCACCTGATGCAAAGAACTGACTCTTTGGAAAAGACCCTGATGCTGGCAAAGATTGAAGGCAGGAGGAGAGGGGGACAAGAGAGGATGAAATGGTTGGATGGCATCACCGACTCAATGGACATGAGTTTGAGCAAGCTCCAGGAGTTGGTGATGGACAGAGAAGCCTGGTGTGCTACAGTCCATGGGGTCACAAAGAGTCCGACACGACTGAGCAACTGAACTGATATATACATAAAGATATAATAAAACAAACTAACAGTGTTTGTTTCTGAAGGAGACCTAGGTTGGGGGGTCACAGTCGGGTGGGAAATCTATTTTTCACTTATATCTTCTCAGATTTTCTTTCTGTGTGTAAGATTTATCTGTTAAAAGTTAATTTATTTTTTTACAGTTTACAAAGTGATGTGAAAGATGAAGTTACTTCCTCTATACTATAAACTAGCTAACTTTATAAAGCAAAGTACATTGCTAAACTATATAGAGGAAAAACTGAAGAGAAAAAGACTAATGGTAATATACCTAATCATAAGTCGTTACTTAACTCCAGATCATGGCATTGTTTCTTATTCCTTTTCCATTTTTCTTATAGTCTTTAAATACTTATATAAGATTTTTAAAAACCATTCACAGGTTTTAATGTGGGAACGGTTTTAAACCTGATTTAAAGGTCTTCTCAAAGTTGGGAGGATTAAAAACACAAGAAAACAAACCTGTAAAGTCGTAATGAGCCCACAGTTCCAGCCAGTAGGGCAAGAACCCCAAGGGTGGATCCCGCTCGTTTCTGACTCATGCATCATGTCCCAGCGGCTCGAAAGAATCACGGGGACACAAAGGCAGCAATCAAGACTCTAGGGTTCAAATCCACCTCCGCCATTTCCTGGGGCAAGACACTTAGCTTCACTGGGTTTTAGATTCCAAGTATGTAAAACGGAGATAATGGGTGTACCCACTTATCTATGTACGTACACCTACATAGTTATGGGGTGTACCTACATGTAGGTATGGGGAGGCGTTTAGCAGAGCCAGACACGAATTAAGCTTCCTGTAAATGTAATCATTACAGTTATAGTCGCGCAACAAGGTCCAGGATGCTAGGATGCAGGGGTTTGTGGGCAGGCCTCTCCACCTCCGTCCACCCTGAGCCTAGGCCTAAACAATTGCTTCCGGTCAAGGGACTGCCGGATCCGGTGGCCCCGCCTCAGTCCCTTCTGAGTCTGAAGGCCCGCGCCGCCCCAGTTCCGCCCTCCAAACTGCTCGGGCCCGGCCCCGCCCAGCCCCACGGATGCCCAGCCAGGCGCTCAGAGCCGTCCCCGGAGGATGGAAGGGCAGTCTCAGGGTGGTGGAAAGTCGTGCTCGGCCACCTCCCGGGCGCCTGCCACAAGCTCCCGGCGGACACTCACCATCTCGAACCGATCCGGTAGCTCCGCGTCGCCGGCCCTCAGCCCGGTCCCGCAGCCTTTCTGCGCCTGCGCACAACTCCCTGTCAAGGCGGACAGCCTCGGTAGCCTATCAGAAACCAGCGTAGGACGGCGGGGCGGGCGGGTAGGCGGGTCTTAGTTAGCTCCCTCAGGGCTCGAGGGGAATTTGCCTTATGCAGTCAGAAAGTGAACGGCAAGAGCGCAAAGGAGAAAATTCCGAACTCCCACTGTGCCGAAAAGACGCTGGTTCGCGTTGTTGGAAGAGGCTTTCAACCCTCAACCGAAGTCTTGAGTTGGCTCTGGGTGGAGGGTGATTAGCGATTCTGAAGGCGAGGACTGGGGGTGCTGAGGCCTGTGCTCTCAGGTTGAGGCAAAAACAAGGCGCGAAGCCCAGATGCTCTAAAAACGCTAGAAAACCTGGAGTTCGGTCTGGAGTCAAGCGTCCTTGGGGGTCTCCAGAGCGACTCACTTGGGAATATTCCATGCAGGCTCTGAGAAGTGGTCAAGGCTAGCCTGGCAGTCTGCATACTTTGAATCCCCGTGTTCCCTTGGAGAAGCCATTTTACATTTCTGTGCTCCCTCACCTTCCTGGAGCCCTGTGTTGTTCCCTCCGTCACAAAACTGTGTTCTCTTGCAGGAAATGATTTACTAATTAGTGAACCTCGTGCCACGTTACTGGGCTGACACCCTCCCTAACTCCAGTAGACTCAGTTTAGTGTCTTCTCGTCACTGGAGCTTGCTGGGTTTCAACACAGATGATCTAGCTCCCAAATTTCTTTTCACCGTAGTCTCAGTTGGGGAGGACTTGGTTCTCTTTCCATGGGCGTCTGCACGTTAACAGGACTAAATGTAGTTGACTTTACAATGAGTAAACCTGGCAGCCACCGTGTTAATCAGAGTGTCCAGGTTAACATAGCTGGAAACAGGACATATTCATACGTGCCCTTTGATACCATGCACCAAGGGCACGCCACCTCCGGTTTTGTTTTTTTTTTCCACAAAAACCCATGGCCTTAACTATGAGAAAATATTAAACTTGAGGGGCATTCTACAATGTGCCCGGAAATACTCTTCAAAAAAAACCAAGGTCATGAAAGACTAGGAACGAATGAGGAACTGTCACAGATTGGACGAGACTGAGAAAAACACTGGTGGAAAAACTGGTGACAGCTGTATAAAGGTTTGAAAAGTTTAGTATAAAAGTTGTTATTTTATTGATGGTCAAGTTTTTATAATTGTACCAAGTTATATGGGATGTTAACATTAGGGAAAGCCTGGGTGAAGGGTTGTGCAGGAGTTCTCTGTACTGTTTTTGCAACAGTTCTGTAAATCTGAAATCATTTCAATGTAAAGTTTTTTTAAAAAAGGATTGGACACAAAGAAATGGTTATTGAATGCGGGAAACATTAGAAAATTGTTTAGCAAGGGGAAGAAGGATACAGTGACTGGACCCCAAGATAAGCACAGGAGTATCATCATCTTACATATGGTGAACCAGACTGAAGGGTGAATGAATTGAACAAGATCATAATCATAAAAGCAGGAAAAAAAAAAAAAAAAGAGTATGGCCTATAGTTCATGTGACTGGCTGGAGCCAGAGTAAGAATTGAGGAGGCGTTGGAAGGAACTGGAAGGAGTTAAGGCTTTGAGTGATAGGCTTTGAGTTTTGGAATTAATATTCTGTGGAATGGAGGAACCACTGCGGAGAACTACTTGAGACTTAAGTCTTCCACAGATCTTTCTGAGGCAGCACAAACGGACTGGGAGAATGAAATGACAAGTTGCTACAGTCAATGAGGGTAGGGATGAAGGATGTGGGCTGTGGCAATGGGGGCAGCTCTGAAAGAAATGATTCTCAAGTTTTGGAGATGGACTTAACAGATTAGATGGTCTTCTAATTGAAGACCAATTAGATGGAACTAGTTATGGAAGACTCCCAGACTTGCTGTTAAGTAGAAGTATAGCAAAATGTTTAAGCACACAGTCTTTGGAGTCAGACAGTCCTGGATTCCAACTTGTACTCTTGCCATGTAACAGCTAAGGACACTTGTAGCTTCTCAATCATCTTGAACCTATTTTCTGTAAAACAGAGATGATCATTCGTCTATGAAAGTGACCAGGAACACTAAATGACAGTGCATGTTACATATCTGAGTGTTTGGGATATAGTAATAAATGCTGAGAGTTGTCCTGGAGTAAGTGAATAGAGGTGTGATACTGGTTGCTAGGACAGACAAGACAAACAGAAGAGGTCTGAATTAGAAATGAGGAAAGTAACAGCATGGTTGTTTTCACTTATCTGCAGGAGTAACTAAAAATTTTCAAGGTCCCTTCCTTGTGCGTTGCTTTGAGGAAACCCTGATGCTCACAGCATCTTTGCCCAATGGGCATGGGGGACCAATACTGTCCTTCCTAGGTCTCCACTTAAGACCTGAAAGATTCCCATGGATCCTCCCCTTCAGTGTCCTGACCACAAAGAAGCTTTACAGACACATGGAAACTGACCAATGAAATGAGCTGGGAGTGACAGCAGTTTCTGTTCTGGAGTTCTACAACATGAGATCCTCTTCCTAGAAGTCCAGAGACTAGCAGCCAGTCAGCCACAGCTGAGTCCCAGTTTGATGCTTTGAAGAGTTTGGTGCTGGAAAGCCAAATGTTCAGTAAAAATAACTACTTATTTTCCCAGGGAGGATTTCCTCATGCTGGGGGAAACACGTCTTCCCTCTTTTCCTTAGCAACGGCGAAACTAGAGCTTCCTAGCTGCTTATATAGGACAGATTAAAGACGATAAGGTCTACTTTGAAGGATTTCCAAGGAACCTGTCTTTCAGTCACTGCTAGATCACCATATTAAAAAAAAAAAAAAAACCCACTTCCCTTAGCGTCTTTCCACTGGGTCAATTTTAAATCACAGAATGACCACTTGGTTTCCTAATAAGAAAAAGTCTTGTTAGCTAGCTGGTGATTCTCTATTGAGCACCCATGGCTGAGATCCTGTCTTAGGGCACCCTTAGTTGTGCCAGAAAAGTAGACATCTTCATCTTGGTTCTCTTCAACACAGGCACCAAATCCAGTCTCACCCGAGTCTTTCTAGTTTTTCTCCCATCTACTTCAAGCACAGACAGGCAGTAACTTGCCCATGTACAAAAGCAGAGGGGGAGAAATCTATACATCCTGGTCACATAAAAGGCCTCCCTGCAGGTGGGAAAAACTTTATTCAAGACTAATATCAAAGTGTACAAAGGAAGGACCAGAAAGTTTAATTGTAAACAGTCTTACATCTTTTAGGAAACACAAGTGAGGGAGCCCACTGCAGGACCTCTGTAACAGCACTTGACTCCCTATATGGTACTTGTAGAGTTACCTGAGTATTTGAAATTACAATTTAAGAAAACAAAGGAACTCCAATACAATAATATACAATCCAGTGCTGCTATTCCATTTTTGGTTAACAAAAGCATAGCATATATACAAATAATTCTGAAAGCAACTAAAAAAAAAAAAAATGCGGGGGGGCTGGAGATGCCAACAATATTAAATAGATGTAGTTAACTTAAAGGAATTTAAAAGGATGGATTTACATCCAAAACAAGGAGGGATATAAAAACATAAGTCTAATTCCATAAGTCATCCCTAGTAACATTTCAAGTTATTAACCAGGTAAATAAAAAATTGGCAGAGTGGGCCTAATTGACATAGTTGATTTAGGATGAACCTCTATGAGCTGGTGAGTCATGTTTCACTAAAATTTCTGATGAAATGACACTGGTATGTCAATCTCTTGATGAAAAATTAGTACCCGAACTTTTAAATAGAGTTATTGTAAGTCTTATGAAATTAAAATTCTCCTGCACTCTGATTTAAGATCATAAAAGCCAGAGCAAGAATTCATTATTATGAGCTGCTGGACCAGTTTTAAATCAATCTATTTGATAAAACAAGTAAGGTCCTTCCCTCCTCACCCAGGCTATGTGAAACGCTGCCTTCCCCAACCTCCCAAAAGAGCAGAAGAATAATAATAAGGCAATTGCTCATTTTACTTTGTTTTTATTTCAACATAACATGCAGTAAAAAAATTAACAGGATTTATTAGCATTTACAATGCTTACAAAGAAAAAGGACTCTAAAAGCAATTTAGTTCAGATTTAAGAAATCACTCTAATTAAACACTTACAATAAATCTATTTCCAAATGATCAGTTTGGACCAAAATTTAAGATAGCATTTGGTAGATATTTATGTCTGCTGTCTATCTGCAGTATTTTTATATAACCTCTGATTCTTGGGATATCCAGCCCCCATTTTCCTAACACAGCAGGGAAAGACATATACAGGTGGCCATTTAAATTAAAGGAAGAAATGGAGTAAGGGAGATCCCAGGCTGCAAAAATATATACAAGCATTTACCTTTTCCAGAACTAAACATTTCTTCCATAAAAATATTAATAGCCAAGCCCTATAGAACTAGGGCCGGGACTACTTCATATATAACTATTCTGTATTTTAAAAATATAGGGCAGAAAGCCTTTTGGATGATATTTATACATTTTCGCACAATATTTCTAGGTCCCTAAATGAATCATCAAGCATGTAGAACAAAAAAGTCTACTTTCTTACATTATCTCTTAATTTAATCTCATAAATCTCTAGTAAATATTGTAGGTAACTACATTTCAATATGAGCATTCACCTCAATAGGAAGTCTTTATAGAAGGTTTAATCTCCATAGCCATATATTACCAAAGTTCAGACATATAACGAATGGGTAGTTGGCAGACATTCGCTCTGTAAGACAAAGCAATAGTGTTTTTTGCCCCCCACCAACAAAAAGGCAGAGTCACTTTGAAAACTAGGGCTTTTAGAGACCTTAGTACATTTCCTAGACTATGTAGAATAAAATCAAAATAAAGATAGGACTGGGGGGAGCCCAATCTCTCCCTTCACACTAACGACTTCTGGATGAGGCAACCCTTTCACTCACATGTCTGCTTTATGATGGCAGTGTTTTAGAATACAGATATACAAGTTAAAAAATGTTTTTGTCATTGTTTCAAGATAAGAGTAGTTAGGGACAAAACCCCCCATTTCCTTTCCAAATAGAACAGGGGTTTGCTATTTGCTTATTTTTGGCTCAATGTTACTTTTTCATGCTATGCTACTGAAACCTGCCAAAGTCCCTATTTCATGAGATATTAGGTTATGAGTTCAGTTATGATAGGCACTCAGCTGGCTTAGGCTTTCTCCACTGTCCTCTGACAGCAGTCATCTTGCTAAGTCTAAGCAGGCTAAGTTAAAAAAAATTACCACAGAGAAGGTCAAAGTGCATTAATCAGTTACTAACAGAGCAATCTAATGTTAAATAGTCATGGGAAAAACCTGTTAAAATTGTTAGACGTGAACAGAAAATTCAAATCAGGACAAGACAGAATGGAAGTAACTATTATAACATTTGTCAGATAAATTGTCAATCTGTGAAGTTTTAATTCACACAGACAATACATTTCTGTGGTTACTAGAAATGTATTGCTGTAAATGCATTTACTCACTTTTTTAACCAGTACCACAGCTCTTCCTCCCTAATGAAAATGAAAATGATTTTATAGATATTTTCATTGACCTCTACTTGGATTAGAAAGCACTCTAATTTGAACTCCTTAGCAGGAGTTAAATGTAACTGGAATTGTTGGATTATGATAAAATTTAAAGATGGAATTGATATACAGGAACACATAAAAACTGTCAATGGCCTTCGATAAAGTCACCCAAATTAATTTCAAAAATTGGCTAACTTTTTTTTTTCTCTACAGTGAAGGCAGCATAGTGTCAGTATTGTTTGTCAAGTTTAGTATTTGCGAGGCAATTAAAACAATCAAGTTTCTAAGTGAAGTCATTTGCAGACCGGGACCAACTTCTCCACAAAACTACTTTGTGGAGAGATACAAGAGTCTAGCATCTCTTTTCTAGGGATAACATCAAATGATGCATGGATTTCATGCTCCGAAAAGGAAAAACAACAGTCAGGCCAGGCTGAAAGAAGAGGGAGAGCACAAGCCGGAAGTTTGCTCACAACCCCAGAAGCTGGGCTGTTTTAAACAAATACCTCTTTCCATGAGGCTTAATAGGTAGATCCTACATATTTTAGTTACCATGGAAATTCCCTGCATATTTTCAGAATCTCTAAAAGAAAAAAAACCTAAGTGAGACTTCTGAGACACAAATTTTTTGTTAAGGAAACAATCTAGTGGAATAAGACAAAGGCAGATTTCATTGCTGTGTTAATCTCATGGTAAGTAAGGTTTATGACTAAGTCATTTGCAGATCTGATTTCTGAAAACACTGAGAAGAAACCCAGAATCACTGGGAGATAAATCTCAATGATAACATTAATTTACTTACACTCAAGATAACTCTCTAAACAGTCACAGTCCAATTTTACAAGTGTGCAATAGGCAAAGAAGGAAAAGGACAAACGTTGCAAATAAATTCTTGTCCTTTGGTGGTGCAGGCTCTCAGAATTCACTCTTGTCCAAAGCCTTCTGTTTCTTCAATAGCAAATAACAGCTTTTCCTTCAGTTGCTCATAGCTCTTGTAGGGTGGCAGGTCCAGGCGGTTAAAACTAAAAGTAAGAATTGTTACCTTGAGAAAAGGATATATACTAACAATGGTTTCAAAGCCAGGCAAAATTAGGTTGAAATCTCAGCTCCATCACTGGGCCCTTGGGCACCTGTTTTATTTTTTTACTTTTCCAAGTCTGTTTTTTTTCTTTGGTAAAATGAAAGTTAACAGTACTTACCTCTCAGGATTCAATAAAGAAGAAATAAGCATATATAGCATAGTACCAGATGCTCAATAGGTACGCAGTAAAATGCCAGACCTCTTAAACTTTCCCATTTACTCTATAATCAAACATGGTCAGCAAACGTTTGCTGTTTGGGCTAGATGGTAAATATTAATACTTTAGGCTTTGTGAGTCATAGGTCTCTTATCAAAAGGTTTTAAATATACCCCATTAACAATA
Source organism: Bison bison bison (assembly GCF_000754665.1). Lineage (NCBI taxonomy): Eukaryota > Metazoa > Chordata > Mammalia > Artiodactyla > Bovidae > Bison > Bison bison. The sequence goes on along the minus strand of NW_011494924.1, from coordinate 1,409,124 downwards.
AAAATATTTTCTGCTCTCATATCTAATATGCTGGTCCTACTGACTTTCTTTTATTCTTAACTATGAATTTTAAAAGGTATCTTCTAATTTGGGGGCATATTAAGGACACTTTCACAAGGTAACAGGCAGTGAATCTGCCCTAAAGCCTTGGCCTTCTGCTATAGTTTTAGGATAAGGTGCAGGTGGACACTTGGCGGGCTTCCCAGGTGGCTCAGTTGCAAAAAAGCTGCCTGCCAATGCAGGAGACACAGGTTCGATCCCTGGGTGGGTCGGGAAGATACCCTGGAGGAGGAAATGGCAACCCACTCTAGTATTCTTCCTGGGAAAATTTCATGAACAAAAGAGGCTAGAAGGCTACAGTAAATCCATGGGATCACAAAGTGTCAGTCATGACTGAGCACTCACTCAACAGATATTTGGTAACAGAAGAAATAATGTTTCCACAAAGGGAAAATAAATTTAGTTATAGAAATGAACAAATAAAAACATGGAACTTGAAAAAGTAATGAGACTAGTTTTCATGCATGACTGAGATAAGCTATTCACAATAATGTAATGGCACAGTGTGTTCCAAGTTTAAAAAAAGTGACAAAAGGTCAAATCAAAATACATGTGTACAATTTGAGTGTAAGACAATCAACTGTATCTCGATATACTAGCAATGAATAATCTTAAGTGAAATTAAGAAAATAATTCCATTTATAATAGTTTCTTAAAGAATAAAATACTTAGGAATAAATTTTTCAGAAGAAAAGCAGGACTTACGTAATAAAAACTACAAAACACTGTTGAAATACATCAGACATCTAAATAAAGGGAAAGACACCTGATATTCATGAGTCAGAAGACAATACTGTTAGGATGGCAATACTCCCCCAAACTAACTAATCAATTTGTATCAAAATCCCAGCTGATCTCTTTGCAGAATTGGACAAGCTGATCCTACAATTCATATGGAAATCCAAAGGACCCAGAAGAGCAGAAACAATCTTGAAAAAAGTTGGAGAATGCATATCTAATATCAAAACTTACTGAAAAGATATAATAATCAACAAAATGTTACTGTCACTGTGAACAAATATTATAGATCAATGGAAAAGAAGTGAGAATTCAAAAATAAACCCATGTATTTATGGTCAACTGATTCTTCAACAAACATGCCAAGCTGTTTTAAAAAGTCGTATTAATGAAAATACAGAAGAGCACACAAGAGAGCATAAAAAGGGCAGATAGGAAAAATACACAAATGTCCAGCAAGGTCTATATATGACTACTGAAATGTCTCACAAAATAAAGTGCAGATATTGTTGGCATTACATTGAATTCCAACATTTTGTATTTAAGATTAGGGTTTTTAGTTTTGTACATTTTTGGTAATGTGGTTAAACTACATTTATAATAAGAAAACATTATTTCTGTCACTGTGCTAAGAGTCCCTCTCTATAGCTACCTAGATTTGATTTCTTCCTCTGCCTACAGAGAAATGTTAAAGTGTTTTCTAAATATCACATTTCAAAAAAAAAAATGCAGTGGTGAGAAAAGGGATTAACTGTAAATTGGTAACAGAGATTGTTTTGGGGTGACAGAAATACTCTAAAACTGGATTGTAGTGATGGTTACTTCTTTGAAAATCTACTAAATATTACTAGATTAAAATGGGTAATTTTTTTGTTACATAAATTATGTCACTAAAGCTGTTAAAAATAATTCAATACCATGGAGAAAATATTTCATTTCTAATTTGTAACATGCTTTAGTATATACAAGATAAGTGAGAAAAGGATATTTTCTACACTTTTTAAAATTTTTATTTTGGAGAAGAGTTGATTAACATTGTTGTGTTAGTTTCAGGTGAATAGTAAAGAGTTTCAGTTATACATAAACACTCTTTCTGATTTTACTTACCAGGTATGACTTCTAGGCAACCAATTTTCTTTCCCGACTTTTTCAATGCAGAACTTCTGTGGCCCATTGCTCCCTAAAATATAGTGAAATCATCAACAGCTTGATAGTGTAATGGTTCTCAAATTGCTATCCCCAATTCAGCTGTATCAGCATCACCAGGGAACTTAACGAATCACAAATACACAGGCCCCAACTGAACTGAATCAAAAATTCTAGGGGTGAGGCTCAGCAACAATATTTTAACAAGCTTCCAGATGATTCTGATGAGTACTCAATTTGAGAACCATATTGTTAATGCATGCTAAGGAGGAGAAAATGCAGTTTCATCTACACCCCTTAGCTAGAACACCAGAATGCTGTAATTAATAATATCTCACATTACAAGGCATAAAAAGTTTAATTTCAATTTTAAACAGGGAAACTAAAACTCACTGTCTTATAAAATTTGATTTAAATAGAAAACTGTGAAAACTTTAGAAAATGTAAACTACCTAATGAATTCAATAGGTCCTGTAGGGTGTGCCCTGACACACTTTTTACCCAATTCTTGCCTCTCATTTATCTCGAGTCGGCTGTTAATGGTTATCTTTTAGTACTGGTTTTCTCAAAACATCACTGCTGCCCCTCAGCAGCATTTATTGGTGGTCACAATTGGAAGTACTACTGGACTTCTGAATAAGACAGCGCCAGGCACACTTAATGTTCTGCCATGTGTAAAATAAGTCAAGCCAAAGAATTTTCTCATGTTCCACCTGACTAAACACAATACAAATATAAATTGGTAGTACTTTTGCATCTACTAACACTGAAGTGTTTTCTTAAGTAGTTATGTGAAAAGCCCAGTATGGTCATTATGAAACAGGATAGCTAAAATAATAATTAAGCTTGAAATTATTAGTTTATGTACTGCACATTCTCTAAATATATTGTAACATTTCTAGCCACACAGATGACAAGTTTAATAGTGCTAATTAGTATATAACAGTAGAGTCTGGATTTCTTTTTTTTTTTTTTTTTGATGATCTCATGAATCTTTATTTATAAAATTGGGAGGAATACTGGATTTGATCCACAGCTGCAGTATGCCAGACCTGTTTAAGGAGTTCATAATTCTTTTGGTTTCTTATTATTCAGTATATATACCTATTAGCTTCCCTGGAAATAATTTCTGCAGGTCAATGAATATCTACTATAACATGATTAGAAAGCAAAATGATGTATCAGTTCAGTTCAGTCACTCAGTCGTGTCCGACTGTCTGCAACTCCATGGACTGCAGCATGCCAGGCTTCCCTGTCCACCGCCAACTGCCAGAGCCCGCCCAAACTCATGTCCATTGAGTCAGTGATGCCCTCCAACCATTGCATCCTTTATCATCCACCTCTCCTCCTGCCTTCAGTCCTTCCCAATATCAGGATATTTTCCAGTGAGGCAGTTCTTTGCATTTCTTTTGGATTTCTTTTAATAGACTGAATCAAATATCAAAATAGAGAAATATGAAATGAAGGATTCACAGTGAATTTCAATGATAAAGGCTATTTGACAAATAATACCAGTTACCCTGGATGTTTTCTAAAATTTTATGGACTTGTAAGACATCATTTGTAAACATAAACTGAAATTTTAGGCTGTCTATTGTTTTCAATCTTACTGACAACTACCCCTAAACCAAACAACCTTCATATAGACTCCGCACGTTTATTCCTATTTTTCAACCTATTTCAACTTTAAAAAGGTCTGAGGTCTTTTAAATATCAGAGCCTTGGCTTATACTGGAATTCCATGATTAGACATTATACTTTAAGTTCTACCTCATTTTTCCTCTACTTTAATCAGCTATATTTTGGCAGGTATATTATCCTTATTTCATTTAGGCTATTTCCCTCTTTCTCTTACACGTATTTTTTTTGTCTATTATTTTTTACCTTTTCTATCTGTTCTTTCATATTTCAGTAATTCTTATACACAAAGAGCTTCTGACCTTCTCTTAGATCAGCTCATTTAAACAGGAACAACTTTTTGTGTCTTCTAACAGTTTCCCAGATATACATGTACTGAAATAAATATAATTTCTTCATAAATCACTTAAAAACTTCTAGATATTACAGTTAGTGTTATGTTCATGTATTTTTGGGAGGTTGTAGATACATTTCATATCTACCAACTTCATTATATAATATTAAAGATATGTTACAAAAATGGGATATTAGACCTGTTAAGGTCAAGATCCACCAGATTTAATTATTATATACTTTACTCTTACAACTTTATTTTCCTATACTGGGTGGAAGGGAGGTTAAACTAATTGTCCTCTAAAATTTGATGAATCACAATTTCACTGTCTTCCAAAAGTATCCTTCTGTATTGCTTCAGACTACTCCACCCAATCCTAATATTATTTCTAAGAGCAGACCTAGTTCTTATTTTTTTAATAATCAAGTTCCCAGTTTTTATTGAGAAACTTGTAGCAATTTTTTTCTTCCTTTTAGTCACTATTCCTTAACCTCTCCAAACCCCAACATGGTCTCTCTCTTTCAAACTAGAGAGCATTCTCAAAGGTGCCCCTCTCCAAAAATGTACTTAGAAATTATCCTTTTTGAGACTTCTTTCTCTGGAGCACTAGATAAAAACTTCCCTTCTATATTGCTTCGGAGAGACTAAAATATTTTTCTTTTTTACTCCCTGGCCTCTCCTCTGCCTCTAGGGTAGTTCTATCTCAACCCTAAATACAGATGTTTTTAAGCATCAGCTCTCTATTCTTTGTATTCTATTTCTGCACAAGCCCATCCATTCTCACAGCTTCACTGCTCTTATGAGCCTACTTTCTCTAACTCTTACCTCTAAACTCAACACCTATAAAACTGTCCTCTCATTGAAATTTTCTACTTGGTTGTCTGACAGTCACCTTACACTTAGCAGATTCCTTACACTTCACAACTTCTCCATGTTGCATAAAATGTAAGCATTCTTCCTTTATATTTAATCTTCTAATCAAGTCTTATTTCTACCTTTGGAACTCCTCTTATTTCTACTTTTTCCATCTCTATTTTCTCTCTTAAGATCAGTTTTTTATCATAGCTCTAATGGTTTCTTCCTATTTCCACGCTTTTCTATTTGCATGCTATACTATCAAGTCTTCTAAAACGCAGCTTCAACAAATTCTATCTTCAAAAAGCTCCCAGAGCTTCCAAAACCCTAAGTAATGTCCAAATTCTTTTGGTCTGGTTTTTAAAGTCTTGAACTGGTTCAACATACTATCCAAAATCGTCTACTTGATCTACTTATGTCTTTACCTTTTGGCCATGCCACAGGGCACGTGGGCTCCTAGTCCCCCGGACAGTGATCGTACCCGCGTCCCTTGTGTGGGCAGTGCTGAGTCTTCACCACTGGACTGCCAGGGAGTCACCTACTTGATTCTTTAATTCTGACTCTCTTTTTCCAGCAGACTTAAGGATTCCAACTTCTATCTTCCCATGCTACTTGCATATTGTTAGTGTTAAATAAAGACCTGAATTTACTTATTATTTAATCACAAAATATTCTTATAGTCATTCATTTCTAAACAACATATAATTTAATCAGTGACTATTATGTGACAGGTAATAGAAATAAAAAGATGGAAGATATGGATCTATATCTCAAGCAGCTCCAGGTATAACAGGGAAGAGTGGTAAATAAGTCATTAAAATATAATACAAACAATAGTGCCTGGCTCACAGGAAACACTGAAATGTTTGCCAAATGAATGAAAAATGTGGAGTCTAGGCTAAGAATTAAACATTTTTGAGAGAAGGATTACAAAGTGATTTAAAAGTTGACACAAATCCTGGTTAACTATATCTAATTAAGAAAATAGCTATACTTTGTTATTTCTGATATACTGTATACACATTAGGGTAACAGCAGCGTGATCCTGTAGACATACCCATGAGGTCAGCAAATCCTCCAACTGGCAGTCGGCAGGTCCCAGTAACAAACTGCAAAAGTCGCATTCTCTTCTCATTATCGATTTCTTTAACAAACTGTTAAAAGCACATTTAAAGAGATACATAGGTCATATGCGTTTAGAATACTAAACAAAAAAGGAAAAAAAGATCATTTCATATCTTAGTTGAACTGCGAGGGTTAGATGCACCAGAAAATGCACCTATCACCGTGGGTGGTAGGCCTTCTCCCTGCTTGTCAAAAGCCCCACTCATCAGCCCCCTCCACCAACACCAATCCTAGTACCACAAGCTTATAGGTAAAGAGAAGAGTGCCCTGGGCTCGAGAGCACCCTACTCGTGCAGCCTCAAGGTCAGCTCTTCTAGGGCACCCCTCCTTTTACCCCTAGATCTGCCTGTCCAACAGACATACATGTGGTTACAAAGGATGCAGAGTTTGAGTTAGAACAGACTTTTTGGTTTTATGAACAAATGAAATTAAGCTCACAAATTCTGACCTGGATATATCCCAGGAATGTTCTTCTTTCAATGTTCTTTATGTTTTGGTGTAGCTATGTGTTGCCAGAATTATGTGGTTTTTAACTCCTACAACCCTGACTCAAAGCATTAAGTTTCTAGAGAATGCTTTCTAGCCTGCAGCACAAGAATTTTGGCTCAGCCAAATTTTTTGTAAAGAATTTTTATCTTACTGTACTAACTTATAGAAGCTTGGTCATTTCAGCTTGAGTTTTTTTCTAATTTATTTTTAATTGAAGGATAATTACAATATTGTATTGGTTTCTGGCATACATCAACATGGATCATCCAGAAGTATACAAATGTCCCTTCCCTTCTTATGAGGTTCTTTACATAAAAAGCAGGCATTAAAAAAAAACTTTTTTTTTTACTGTGGTTAAATATATATAAAATAAAAATTTACCATTTTAAGTATACAATTCAATGACACTAAACATATTCACACTGTTGTGTAACCATTGCCACCATTTCCAGAACTTTAGTTTACCAAACAAAAACTCATTTCTTTAAACTTACCTCCTTGCTTCTGCCTTCTCCCCTGTCCTTGGTAAACTCTATTCTACTTTCTGTCTCTATAAATTTGCTTATTCTAGATACTTCATGTAAGTGGAATCATACAATATTTGTCCTTTTGTGGCTGTCTTATTTCACTTAGCATTATATCCTTAAGGTTCACCCATGCTATAGCCTGTGTTAGAATTTCCTTTCTAACGTTGGACAATATTGCATTGTATGTACATACCACATTTTGTTTATCCAATCATCTGTTGATGGACATTTTAAGTTGCTTCCACCTTTTGGCTAATATAGATAATGCTGATTATGAACATAGTTATATGATAAGTATCTGAGTTCCTGCCTTAAATTCTTTTGGGTATGACCAAAAGAATATATTGTTGAACCATAAGGTAATTCTATGTTTAACATTTTGAGGACCCACCAAACTGTTTTCCATAGTGGTATACCATTTTATATTGTCACCAGCAATGTAGGAGGAATCCCAATTTCTCCACATCCTTACCAAGGATGAATAACTTTCATTTTTTTTTAATAACACCTTAAATGGGTGTTATTAAACACCTTAATGGGTGTACATCTCACTTTCATTTTGATTTGCACTTTTCTAATGATTAGTGAGCAATTTTTCAGATACTTATAGAAGAAATTTTTGAGGAGACACCATTATGATTCCAAACCAAGGGCCTCTAAGTTCTAAACATTAAATAATTCTTAATGAGATATGAATAATTAATGAAAATCATAGTTCAGACAATTCTATATAATCCTCAAAGCATTTAGATCAAATACAGGGGAATGTTATTATCTGGCGTTATCTTATTCTCTAGGCGAAGGTGCAAGGCGTGTGTTGCTTACTTGGCAATAGTCAAAGAATGCTGTATTCACTTATTACAATGCATAGAATGGAATGAGGACCCTGAACATACTGGTACATTTTATTCTATGACTCATTTCCATATGTGGTAAGCATTTTCTACAAAGTTATGGTTTATCTTCCAAAAGAAAGAAACTGAGACAAACCTGCCAAAACCACATGATTTGTTTACTTGTCCTGGTATAGTGACGGTAGATGGCATGTCTTTGCCAATCATTCAAATCAATCTCTTGCATCCCACATAAAAGAACCTTTAGGGATAAAAAAGACAAATAGTTTCTTTAGGTAAATGTACAACCTATATAAAAATACTAAACATAGATAAGGCTAATATTAAACGATTTTCAAAAATTAATCAGGAGGCTTTAGCTAAAAATGTGTGTGTCAAGAATTTCATCAAAATTTTAGCTATATTACTTATAAAAGTTGAGTTTCCATGTTTGGTACAATATATACACATATTCAGGTGAATAAGTTCCTCACTGGGCAGAGGTTCTAATATCTTTGGCAAAATTTTATATTTTTGGATAAATTATAGACTTTTAACTACTGGGGATTCTTCAGAAACATACTGCCAGAACAAAAAAATATTACTGCCATTGGAAAGATAGTGAAGTGAGTTGAAAACAGATACGTGAAAGCATTATTTACCAGCATGCTTCAGAGGAAAGGAGAACTCATTACCTCTAATTCCTTTGCATCGAAGTACTGTAAATACTGCTGGGGAAGAATTTCATTAAAGCCCTCAAAGAAAGCTTGTGTCTGTTCTTCAACACCACGAGACAATCTCCATTCAGCTACCATTCTGGTAAATAATTATAAAAAAAGATGATGAGGAAGTTTAGATTTTACCTTTAAATTTTGAGTATAAAAATAATTTTTAAAAACTTTATTATGAAGAGTGTCAAATACATATGAGTAAAATAAATGAACCCTATGTACAGATATCTCAGCTTCAAGACAATACCAATCTTATTTCATTATGCTTCTATCCATACCCTAGACAGCATGTAATTTCATCTGAAACAAGTATTTGAGTATATATTTCTATTAGTCTTTTTTAAAAAAACAAACTATATTTCTATCATCACACAAAAAAGGTAACAATAATTCCTTTACATCAAATATTCAATGCTCAACTTCTACTGATTGACTCAAATTTTTGGACATACTGACTGTATCAGATTCAATTTTCTTCAAATTTTCATCTACAAAGACACATATCAATATGAACAGTCAAAATCACACCAAATAAAAAACTTTCTGCTTTGTTACAGAATGATTTTAATGAGCAAACAAACATATTTTAGGCATTTGATTACTTGATGACAATTTCAGACAACACAAGTTCTAAAGTTTATTAAACTCTGAAATTTTGGAAAATAGCAATGTTGGTTGTATTGGACTAATCTCCCTGGTGATTATAATTACAAACACTGGGCAAATTATAGATATCAAATGTCTGAAGGCATCAGAGAGAAACCAAAGGCAGGCAGAAACTGGTGGGGACAAGATTCTTGAAGGAGGCTGGCACTCTGGAGCAGAGCCACATTTACTACACTTTTCCTCTGAGGGCACTGACCAGTTTACAAAGAGCACAGGAAAATGAAACTCAAATTAAAAGCAACGGTATCACTGGGCTGTGGAGATATAAGGTTAACAGCTTAAAGCTGCCAAAGCAGCTACAGAAAAATCCCTGAAAGAAAAAAGACAGAGGGTGTTCTGAAATCTGTACTTCAAATACACTTCAAATCCTTAACTGACTCCTAAATACACATGTGCAAAATGATGAGATGCCAGGGAACCCTGTCCAGTGAACAACTGGAGAGTTAAAGACCCAATCAGAAATTTTGGTAGTCACCTAGTGCTGTAGAGACAGAATTTAAATTTAATTCTCACAAGTTATATGGAAAATACCTGGGCTTTCCACTGTAAGGACTATGGAACCATATTCTAAGGAATAAAGAATATGTTTTAGGATTAAAAGCAAAATGGAAATACAGGAGCTCTAGCAAGCATCCACAAAATGAATGTGATCTGTCCTTAACTTTTTGTCAAAACAAAACTCAATATACTTCAAAGAAAAAAAAAAGAATTCAGAGTCTCTACCATGTATTATCCATAATGAAAAAATGACTGCATGTGCAAAGAAGCTGAAAAATGTGACTCAAAAGAGAAAAAAGTCCATAAATAGTAACTGGGAAAACTGATAGCTCAAATGTTTAAGTTAGTAAATACTTTAAAAAAACTAGTAAAATGTGTTAAATAATTTAGAGGACAAGATGGACAAACTGTATGAAGAGATGAAGATTCTCAACACAGAAACTCTTGAAAGAACCAAATGGAAATTTAAGAATATCTGAAATGAAAATTTAATTGGATGAGTTTAAGAGCACTGTATTCAAAGACAAATCAATCAAAATGGCCCAAACTGAATCACAGAGAAAATGAAAAAAATACAAACACCACCTGGGATAATATCAAAGGTTAAATATACATGTAACTGAAGTCTCTGAAGTATGAAAGAAGGAACCAAAGGAAAAGGAACATCTATAGAAAGAACAAAAATTTTCCGTAACTGCTAAAATGGCATCAATCACAAGAAGCTTACAAAATGCCAGAAAGGATAAATATAAAAGCAATCACAATTAGATACATCAGAATAAAAATGCTTAAAAAACAAAATCTTTTAAAAGCCAGAGAAGAAAGCATATACTTCATCCAGAAAATAAAAACAATGGCTCACATCAACAAAAACAGAAGCCAATAATGGAATAACACCATTGAAAGAAAGTGCTAAAAAAAACACAAAACTACAAACCTAGAATTCTAAATCGAGTGAAAATATCCTTCAAATATTGAAGGTGACATACAAGTATTTTCGGATAAAAGCTGAGACAATTCACTGCCAGCAAGCACACATTAACAGAAATGGTGAAGGAAGTTTTTAAAGCTGAAGGGAAATGATCCCAGGTGAAAAAAAATGTAACTGCAGAAAGAAATGAAGAAAACTAGAAATGGTAATGTGAGTAAATATAAAAGACTACTATTCCTTAATTTCTTTTAAAATATATTGATTTCTTAAAGCAAGAAAATAGTATTACGGGGTTATAAACATCAGAAATACAATGATAAAAATAGCACAAATGGCTGAAGTGAGATAAAATTATACTATTATGAGCCTCTTATATTAGTATATTAGTACAATGTTACACATATGAATATAGCAGTATAAAATTAATTAAAAAGTGGTAAGTTAAGGATGTATATTTTCATTAGAACAATCATTAAAAAATTAAAGAGGTACAGTGAAGAAAAACACCAAAGATATACGAAAAGAAAACTAGAAATTATTAATACAAAGGACGGCAGGAAAGGAGGAACAAAAGAAATTGGGAAAAAGAAGAAACAAATAGCAAGGTGGCAAACTTAAGTCCAATCATGTCAGTAACAACATTCAACTTAAATGTACTAATTGCAATTAAAAATAAAGATTATCAGACTGGATAAAAATAATAAGACCTAAGAATATTCTGCTTATAAGAAACATACTTTAAACAGAAAGACAAAGGATTGAAAATAAAGCATAGAGGAAGATATGTCATGCAAATATTAATCACAAGAAAGCTGGAGAGGATATTTTAATATTTGAAAAGTAGAAAAACAGGCAAGAGATCCAGAAGCAGGAATTCAAGCAGCAGCAGTTATATGAAATCTCACCCATATCTGACAGAACTGTTGCTAAGAATATGTGAGTGAACTAATAACTCGAGACTAAAAGTATGAAAGCAAAGCATAAGAGAATACACTAAGAAAATCATTTTACTTAAAAATTTTACCTGATCTTTCAATATTCCCCACAAAAACATCTGCATATAAAATTGAGATTGTTTTCAATGCCATGATGTTAGACAGCATAGTAGTTACAGAACTGGTATTTAAAAGGGTGAGCCAACACTGCTTCTACCCTTCAAACTTTCACTTCTGGAGAAAAACTGAAAGGTCTATCTGTTCAAATTTCTTTTCTGTTACTTTATAAATCTTCATATTTCTGGTTACACTGAAAAATACCATAAAGGGGAGATGAAACTCGTCAACATCCACTAGACTAATTCTTTGTAAGGCTTACAGTTTGAATTAACCTTCATGGTAGTCCCTCTACCCTGCTGCCTCCTCAAGAATCCATCCTACCTTTCACGTGCTTTACTGTCAGACTTGTTACAAAGAAATTTATACTGTCTATTGAACTTAGTCCTTAATTTCTTGTCACCTGGCTTCTATATCTACCACTGGGCTATAGTTCTAACTGTTATAAGGATTATCGTAACTTACTAGCCACCACATTGTGTAAAGGTTCATTTTCCTTGACTTCTGAAGTACAGGACATGGCAAAGGGGCTACTAATCCTGAGCTTCCTGACGGAACCACACACTATGGCAACTCTATTCACCATTTGTGACTTGTGCTTTCCATCCTGTACATTGCTTCCAAGAACTTTTGCTCTATTTCTACATAACTGAATGCTTCCCAAACATCAAGTCTCAAATTAACTATCATCAGATTCCAGTTCCATGATTATAACGAGATAAAGCAATGTCTCCTATAGTATTTGTTCCTCTCAATGTACTTACAAGATAGGAAGTGGTGAATTGTGTCCTTAATAACATACAATCAGGTCTGATAATAATTAGTATAAAGACAAATAATACTTTTTGAAATACTGTATACTAGTACATATATACTCCAACAGAAAGGCTAAAAACCATGCCAAAAAGAGCATTCTCTCTTACCTGATATATTCCTCTTTATTTTCTTCTGTTACAAGAATATTGCCACCATTGGGTTTCAAATCATGACTCTTGATTTCACCTAAGATTTCTTTATCAACGGAGAAATACATTTCCAAACCACACTCCTCAATATTGTTTTCTCTGCCCAAATGAAAGTAACACTGTTACACTAATTTAATCATTTAAGGTTCTTTTTTAAAACTAAAGGACTATGTTCTTCAGTAATTAATGTTTTAGTCACTAAGTCTTGTCCAACTCTTCTGCGACATCATGGATTACAGCCTGCCAGTCTCCTCTATCCATGGGATTCTCCAGGCAAGAATACTGGAGTGGGGTGCCAATTCATTCTCCAGGGGATCTTCCCAACTCAGGGGTCAAATCCTTGTCTTCCTGCATAGGCAGGTGGATTCTTTACCACTGAGCCACCTGGGAAGCAATATGTTCTTCAACAATTATTGTTAAACTGTAACATCAGAATAACAAAGCTGGAACATGATGCTCTAATAGTCATATTTTGCCTAACATTTTTGGGTATATTTCTATAAAAATAATCAATCATACTGAATAATGAGACAGATATAACGTAAATCATGTAAATTCAGTAAACCAATTACATGCTTACAGTCTGAATACATTGCCAACACTATAATGAAAGCATACAGACTAGAGACTTCCCTGGTGGTCCAGTGGCTAAGACTTCAATGGAGAGGGCCCAGGTTCAATCCCTGGTCCGGGGAACTAGATCCCACATGCTGCAACTAAAAGATCCCGCATGCCCCAAAGAAGACCAAAGATCCCGTGTGCCACAACTGAGACCCAGCAAAGCCAAAGAAATACTTTTTTAAAAAGAAAACATATAGATTATATTTTGATAATTAAAAGGAAACAAACTTACTTAACCCAGATGAGAGAATTGTAAAATTCTGGATCAATCGATTCTAAATCCTTCAGTCCAACTGGTTTATTCAAGATACGCTTATAGAATGGCAAAGAAAAACCTGTGTCTATGAATTTCCCATGGAACAGAGCCTATGCAAGAAGAAAACAATCCATAATTTTATAACAGTCAGTACTTCAGAATGTTAAGATGAGTTCTTCAGTTAAAAGACAAATAAAACAAACTCCCCATCATACAATCTATTATGGAATATTTCTAGGAAAAGGGAAGATATAAGAACCCAATCTTAAGACATGTCAGTGATGAGAAAATTTCAAACGAGAAA
>NW_011494924.1:1366045-1395255 GCF_000754665.1 Bison bison bison | reverse complement strand
TCGGCAGGTCCCAGTAACAAACTGCAAAAGTCGCATTCTCTTCTCATTATCGATTTCTTTAACAAACTGCCAAAACCACATGATTTGTTTACTTGTCCTGGTATAGTGATGGTAGATGGCATGTCTTTGCCAATCATTCAAATCAATCTCTTGTATCCCACATAAAAGAACCTCTAATTCCTTTGCATCGAAGTACTGTAGATACTGCTGGGGAAGAATTTCATTAAAGCCCTCAAAGAAAGCTTGCGTCTGTTCTTCAACACCACGAGACAATCTCCATTCAGCTACTATTCTGATATATTCTTCTTTATTTTCTTCTGTTACAAGAATATTGCCACCATTGGGTTTCAAATCATGACTCTTGATTTCACCTAAGATTTCTTTATCAATGGAGAAATACATTTCCAAATCACACTCCTCAATATTGTTTTCTTTAACCCAGATGAGAGAATTGTAAAATTCTGGATCAATCGATTCTAAATCCTTCAGTCCAACTGGTTTATTCAAGATACGCTTATAGAATGGCAAAGAAAAACCTGTGTCTATGAATTTCCCATGGAACAGAGCCTATGCAAGAAGAAAACAATCCATAATTTTATAACAGTCAGTACTTCAGAATGTTAAGATGAGTTCTTCAGTTAAAAGACAAATAAAACAAACTCCCCATCATACAATCTATTATGGAATATTTCTAGGAAAAGGGAAGATATAAGAACCCAATCTTAAGACATGTCAGTGATGAGAAAATTTCAAACGAGAAAGTTAAAGGCACAATGCTTTATTTAGTATTGCTGAATTAGCAAAGTAAACACAGCTCTCCACTTGCACTTACCATAGCAATAAACCTGCCAATAAAACGAAAATATTTCAGGTGATCTGGATTGATGTAAGAAGCGGGGTTTATCTGCAAGCAGTAGTTATCCTTCCCTGCATATTCAAACAGGCAATACATTGGGTTCAACACCTCATGTGACAAAAGAAAGAACCATTCTCTGAAACCAAAAGAAAATTTAGGGTGAAAAATCTTGTAAGTAACCATACCAATAAATCAAAGAGAAGTGCTATAAAGCTCTCAGGAATCTATACTCCTCACGTGGTGATATTTCTCTAGTCTCATACTGATTTTTACAGCTTCTGTACAAACCACCATCTATTTTGCAAAGATATTTACACATTGCTTATTTCAAAGAATCTAAGACATCGTTGACTTTAAAGACAACATTATTTGATGAACCACTAAAAAAAATTTCCAACTGTAATACACATCTCAGTTTCAGAGATGTTAAAATATGAAAACTTTAGTCTTAGAATCAGTGAGATACTCAACATAGGCAGGTTTAAACTTCACTGTTGACCCATGTGGTTAGAGTAGCTGAAACAAGTCTAACATTATTCCATTCATGTCCAAGCCCCTCAGTGATGCTCATTAAGTGCTACCGCTCTCTTAAATATGAAAAAACTTCCAATATCACAGAGGCAATAAAACACTTAATTCAAGCTATTCATTCATTAGAAAAATACACTGAGAAGCTCTAATTCAAATGCTGTGAAAGTATCAACCAACACTAACGTAAGATTATAGTTACTAACTATGTAACAGGGGTGAGGATCTGGCAGAACAGTAGGCAGAGTGAATCTGGGGCAATTTATCAGTTCATGCCCAAGATTTCTTTTTTTGTTGATTTATGGCCTCTGCTGGTAATCCTGCTTATACTTAATACTACTAGTTAATTTTCTAGCTAGGAATGGATGATTACCCTCCTCCTGAATTATCTTTAAACAAAATTAAATGTTTCTACTCATATTTTTATTTACCTGTGATTACTTCATACATTTTGAAATATGAACTTTGAAACAAAACCTAAGTAAAAACAACTAAAATGCAGTGACCAGTTAGTGACTCCACAAAGACTCAGGGTCTGAAGTAGGGTATTAATAAACTATATTTCTATACAGCAATCCCAGAGAAGCAGTTATGATCACTCTTATTATACAGATGAAGGTAGTTGCCCCAAGTCATACTACTAAGTACAGAAAAAGGATTCAAACGCAATCTTGACTTCAAAATCCTTGGCTTTTTGTAAGGCCACTGATATGCAAATTTTTAACCCTGTATAATATATCGTTATGGAATAAGCAAAGCAACTTGCTGCTTGAGTCCGTCTTCCAGGGTTTGATTAGAAGCTTCAACATTAAGAAAAGAGAATTTAAAATTTCAAGTCCTATTTTACATAGCCTTCTATACTCTCAAAACAGATATATATATATATATATATATATATTAAACTCAGTTGGGAACTGAATGACTATTATTTCTATCAAGAGTCTGTGTTGGGGAACGTGACCTGAACACTCTAGGGCCTTGTATGTTTTACGGAACAGATATGATGCAGTCAACTGAACACTGGCTTCTAGTTCGAAGATGTGAAACTTACATCCAGGCTCTACAACTTAGTTATGTGTCTCTGGTGACTCTCTATACCTCATTATTACCTGGAAAATTCTCTCACAGAATTATCCTGATGAATAAATGAGTGATGTGGGTGAAATCAACTAGCAGTACCTTAGAGAGAGAAGTATTGAATTAATGGTTTTTGAAGTTTTATAACTGCAACATTTAATAAAGGTACAAAAATTTGCTACATTTCATTTTCCTGAAATAGAAAATTGAGAAAATACTTGCAAGCAAAGTGTAATGATACCTTTGGAGGAAAGGAACTAAGTTCTGAGTATTCATATTATCACTACCTTGCTACACCTCCATAATCTAAACCTTCTTCTCCTGGAAAAATCACCCACAAACGTCTTCGCAGATCTTGAGGACTGAAGCTCATTATCTACCAAAAAATAAAGGTATAAGAATTGGTAAAAGTAGAAACACCTTAATCACTTACTTCCGGGTTAGAAATCTCCTTCAGTATAAGTAACTGAAATTCCTCAGGACATAGAATAGTGTTTGTAGTTTGGTCAATTTCACACATACAGAAAATAAAGTTTCATAATATTTTATAAATTACACATATCTATATTTCTGTATACTTTATATATAATTTTCTTTTAAATGATCCTACCATTGACAAAATTCCTCTTCTCAATTGCTTAGAGCAGAGTAACTGTGACCACGATCAGAGGTTAGGTCCTTATTTGGTTTGGGCCAGGTTTCAGTTTATTTTATACCCAAAAGGTACACATAATAGCTAATTGGCTAATTTGGAAATGAAAAACAGTGGCTGTGACAGAACAGTTACCTTGGAAACTCATTCTCAGTGGAAAACTGGAAAAACTGCTCAAAGTTTGTACTCTACTACAGTAGTTAATATGATCATCTTCATATTTTTAGGACAGTGCCATTACTGAGCGACAGTGGAGAGGTCAGTCAGGTTCTTCCTTTTTAAAAGTATTTAAATACTTACCCAAAATTGGGCATGTAGATTACAAACATTACTCTTAGGGGAAAAAAATGACATGGAGAGAAGAAAGTCCATACAATGATTCTATTTTATGAAGGGACAATGAACAATTTTAAGAATGAACAATCAAATTTAAATATCTAGAGAGGCCCAGGAAGTGACCTGCTTATTCTAAGGATCTCTCAGTTTCTATACTTTCATGAATTCATATCCCACATGAAACAAATAATTTGATGCTTATGACAAATGTTCTACAAATACTATAGGCTAGAAATATACCAATGGAAATGAGATATAAGTTAAAATTATCTTGTTCATTTCTTGTTCCTTCTGGTTATTCTTTGTCCCTGTGGCTGCTCCCCAAACCGTAGGATAGTCCCTGATCTTGTTTGCTGTTCCCCTTTAAATAATACCCTTTAACAAATGTCTAATATGAAGGAGGGCTTTGCAGATGGTGCTAGTGGTAAAGAACCCGACTACCAATGCAGGAGATGTAAGAGACACAGGTTCAACCCCTGGGTAGGGAATATCCCCTTGAGGAAGGCATGGAAACCCACTCTAGTATTCTTGCCTGGAGAATCCCATGGGCAGCGAAGCCTGGCAGGGTCGCAAAGAGTCAGACATGACTGAAGTGACTTAGCACACCCAGCACACAAGATGAAGGAAAAAAAATGTTTCTCCTGCCATTTCCCCCATAAACAGTTCTGCTGTGTCAAAAAACACACCACCTTAAACAACTTTATCCAAACATTATGAAGAAAATCTGATGTTAATTTTGTTATATGTCACTCTTCCAAACACATTTTTAAGTTATTTCACATTTATTGGATGGGTGTACAATCTAGGGTAAGAATTTTTAAAAACTGTTTTAGCACCACCTGGTCTGTCATTCTGCAAAAGTCTCCACGTGTCAAATGCTAAAGGGACATTTACTCATGTCTGCATCTTTTCAGCACTGCTATCATCAAGTCATGCTCCAAGAAACTGGCTCACCAGGGATTGACCACTCAGTGACTACATACTGGTTATGAACATGAAAAGAAGAAACAAGCAACAGTGGGACAGAGAATGGCCTTGGAGCTTTGCTTACATCAGACCAAGAGAAGGACTCATAATTCCCTAAAGTGGCCTTAGTCAAGCTCTGTTCCTAAAAAACTATCTGCTCCTGCTTAGCAGGATGCCAACCGGCATTTCCCTTCAATGTTAATAACTGAGGTTCCATAAGTAAAGAGTATAATTGTTTCTGAAAGTAAGCAGACAGCCATTGTCAACTATCTCAGTCTTTTTTCTGTTTGCATGCAGTTTGGCACTTCGTAATGCTGTAGCTACCAAAATTATCATAAAGGTTTGATAATAAAGAATCACATCCACATCTGTCCATAAAACAAGAATGAACTGGAAGTTTTCATATTAAGATATTTTTCATACAACAATCACTTAATGTTTGAGTGCGTACTCAGGTTGCTTCAGTCATGTCCAACTCTTTGCAACCCTATGGACTGTAGCCTGCCAAGCTTCTCTGTCCATGGGATTCTCAAGGCAGGAATTCTCAAGGCAAGAATTCTCAAGTGGGTTGCCATGCTCTCCTCCAGGAGATCTTTCCAACCCAGGATTCGAACCCATGTCTCCTGAGACTCCTGTATTGCAGGTAGATTCTTTATGGGCTGAACTACCAGGGAAGCCCAATCACTTAATACTTAACTGCATTGGTTGGTAAACAAAATTGTAAAATAGACCAAGCAGTAAATTAACTCAGGTTCTAAGGACAACTAAAACATTTGAGACTACTCCTGAGAACATTATTTTTAGATACTGTCATCAATGACCAATTACACTTTTTACTACATAAATAAACTCTTAAAATTATAAGAATAAATATGCTTATTGTAAAAATGCAAGTAATACAGAAGTATAAATATAAATTCTCCCTCTCTTTCTCTATCTGGAGCCAACAATGTTCATATGAACTTTGTTCATATGGAACTTTGGTAGACATTTATCTACCTATTTTCTTACTTAAATATCTATTTCAAATCAAATACTGAATTTAGAAATGGAAACATGAAACTAGTATTAAATTAATATGACATTTCAAAAGCACAGAACATACACTACACAAAACACACACACACAAAGCTATCTGTATTTTCCTAAATTTTAAATACTAAGGAATCTGATGATGAAATTAGACTTAAAAAATTCAAGGACTTCATCTCAAAAAATTGCAGAGTTCAGATTAAACTGCCAGCACCAAAAGGTTTTGGGTTAGAAGCCAGGGGGCAAACCATTAAGTGAATAAAACAGTACCTGCTGAAAGGAATCCTCAAACAATGTTTTTCTTGTCACTGTAATCTTTATGTGCTGTGGCATGGCCAGTTGCTGAAATATAAGAATGTCTTAAGTCAACTCTCACCATTAAAATGGCCTATCAAAAAACCAAAAGAATAAAGTTTTACTTACTTTTTTTCATTTATAGTAACAAGTAGACTATGAATATGAATTTTTATTTAATAATGTTTAACCGTACATTTGTGAGTATTCATGCTAACTACAGATCATCTGATATATAAAAAACAGAAGAAAGCAAGATGTTGTACACACCAGTGATTACTTAATGAGTCAAATTTTTACTTAAATTTTCAAATTTCCTTCTCCAGGGGATCTTCCCAACCCAGGGATCGAACCTGGGTCTCCCGCATTGTAGGCAGACACTTTACCATCTGAGCTACCAGGAGAGATCTAAATTTTCAAAAAGCTAATTCAAATTGTTTTGGGTTACATGGGCCCAATTAATTATAAGAGTTTGAAGTTTAAAAATATTCATCACAGTCACACTTGGACTAGTGCATTAATTTTACTGAGAACCCATAAAGAAACCACTAATTCACTAAACATTTATATTAAAAATAACTGATCATGTCTGTTAAAAATATTCTGAATATAATCACATATGTGTAATAATGTATCTATCAAAGTAACACATACATATGGATCTATTAAAGTCATATCAAATGCTAGATACGAAAGGAGCTGGTTACAATTTAAACACCAGAAAACGTTGTAACTCATTTGAAGATTTCTCCAACTTGAAAATAATGAGTACTGAAATGAGCAGCAAGGCTTCCTTATTGAAATGGTTTCAAATTTATTCTTCTGGACAAGAGAAGTCATAAATTATCTAAGTGATAAATCTATTTCTTGAATCTAAAAATAGAAAAATTCTAACCCTTCCATATTTTACCTGTTTGTCCATACGTTAATTAATTCTACAATCACTGATTGTGTAAGCAACATAATAAAAGGAGTACAGAAATACAGTACTGGTACTAACCTGACACCAGAAACGGAAATATTGAACCTTTGCCTTGAAGTCCCGTACATAGGCTATCTGGGGTCCATTGTCTCTGAGGAAGAATGTTAATATGACATAAATCTGATTGTAAGATAAAATACTGAAGGAAAACACAATATCACACTCCCTAAGTACTTAGTAGTTAAATACAAAAATGTCCCAGTACAACATACTCCTAAAACCACCTTAAAAATGAAATATTCCCCATGACTACTTTTAAAGAAGAAAACAGAAATACACTTTGATCTTTTTAAAGCTGCTGTTTCTGAGATTCTCTCTTCTATTCAGCCAAATATAACAGGGCTAGGTAAAGGAGGTTTTGTCCGAGAAGGGCATCTATTCCCAAATTCACTCCCCTTTCTCCTTAACAGAATCTTGAGATTTACTTGGGCAGACTGCTACCTAGGATAAAAACACTTCCCAGTGTGGCTGTGTGACTTAACTATGGCTAGTGATCTTAAGTGGAAGTGCTATTGAATAGGACTTCCAGGAAGGAAGGCTCTTTTAAAGAGAGCTGGGATAGCTGGAAAGGGATTTTCTTCCCCCTTTCCAATTTGTTCTTCTTCCATATCCCAGCTTGGAGTGGGACTATGACAGCTGAAGCTTCAAGCAGCTATCACAAACTATTAGGTGACTCTCATAGAGATGATAGTCTGGCATGGCAGGACAGAAAGAAAGAAGCTCAGATCACTGATGACACTGTGGGCTTTCAAACGGCCTGGACTTCACACCACAAGATTATTTGCTTTTTCCCTGAGCTACTGTTAACTTCATTTTCTTAATGTTTAATGTAGAAATACAATTGATTTTATATATTGACGTTGTATCTGGCAACACTTAAATTCACTTGCTAGTTCTAGTAGTTTTCCTAGATTCCATATGATTTTTATACAGACAATTGTGTTACCTGTGATCTGCGTGAAAAGAGTTTTACTTCTTTCCTTTCAATTTTATTTCTTTCACATCTCACAGGACTACCAACACAATGTTGAATTTGGAAGTAGTGACAGAAGAAATACTTGTCCTATTCCTGATCGTAAGAGGTATTTTGCCATTAATCTTATACAGATACTGTTTTTCAGACAAGAAAGTTTCTAAGGCAGCTGAAAGTTTATAGTAAACTAGCACTGTATTTTGTATACTCTGTACATTGCTTTTTCTCCTTTAATGTGCTGAATTAAATTGGTTTAATATACAAATAAACAAATAAATTTGTTTAATATACAAAATTCAATCAATCTTGCATGGGGAGGAGGGACTCCACATGACGATAGTGTAATATCCCTCCTGTATTTCGCTGGACTTAATTTGCCATTATTTTGGTAAAGATGCTTACATCTATGTTCATAAAAATATTACTCAATAATTTTCATATACGGTTTTTGGCTGATTATGGTATCATACGATGAGATACCACTTCATACTAACTAGGATGGCATTATACACACCATGTACAGATGTGAGAGTTGGACCATAAAGAAGGCTGAGCAGCAAAGAACTGATGCTTTCAAATCGTGCTGGAGAAGACTCTTGAGAGTCCCTTGAACAGCAAGGAGGTCAAACCAGTCAATCCTAAAGAAAATCAACCCTAAATATTCACTGGAAGGGCTGAAGCTGAAGTTCCAATACTTCGGCCACCTGATATAAAGAGCCGATTCACTGGAAAAGACCCTGATGCTGGGAAAGATTGAAGGCAAAGAAGGTGGGAGAGGATGAGATGGTTAGACAGCATCACAGATTCAATGGACATGGATGTGAGCAAACTCCAGGAGATGGCGAAGGACAGGGAAGCCTGTCATGCTGCAGTCTATGGGGTCGCAGAGTTGGACACGACTTAGCAACTGAACACCACCACCACACATACACATACACACAGAGTAACAACGGTTGGCACTGATGTGGAAAACCTGGAACCCCATCTGCTCTACCAGTAAGAACCTTAGAACAGTATGCCCACTGTGGAAAAGTCTGGCAATGCCTCAAAAAACCACAGAATTATCATTTGATTCAACAATTCTGAGTATATACACAAAAGAACTGAAAGCAAGGACTTAAAGAGATATTTGTACACTCATGTTCACAGTATCATTCACAATAGCCAAAAGGTGGAAATAACTCAAATGTCCATGAGCCACGTGTATACACGAAATACAGTAACACATAAAATGGATTATTATTCAGCCTTAAAAAGGAATGACGAAGAAAGCAATGGCAACCCACTCCAGTACTCTTGCCTGGCAAATCCCATGGACAGAGGAGCCTGGTGGGCTGCAGTCCATGGGGTCGCTAGGAGTCAGACACGACTGAGTGACTTCAATTTCACTTTCATGCATTGGAGAAGGCAATGGCAACCCACTCCAGTGTTCTTGCCTGGAGAATCCCAGGGACAGGGGAGCCTGGTGGGCTGCTGTCTCTGGGACTGCACAGAGTCGGACACAACTGAAGTGACTTAGCAACAGCAAAAAGGAATGAAATTCCGATAAGAGCTAAAACATGGATGAACCTTGGGAACATGATGCTAAGTGAAAGAAGCCAGTTCCAAAGGACAAATTATATGATTAGTCAAATCACAGGGGCAGAAGGTAGAATGGTATTTATCAGGGACTGGGGGAGAACAAGATTGAAGACTTTACTGAGTACAGAATATCAGTACAGGATGATAAAAAAAAGTATTAGAGATGGACGGTGGTGATGGTTGCACAACAATTAGTGTACTTAATGCCACTAAGATGTACACCTAAAATGTTCAACTTTGTTATGTCTATTTGACCACACACACACAAAAAACCCAAACAAAACACATTAAACAAACATAGTTACTTTTCAAAAATGAAAAAGAAAAATAAAGGAGCCTTCAAGTTAAAAGGTGATAGAAATGAAAGAAAGCGGATATCAGAAATCAGGTATTAATTGGTGAGCAGTACTGTATTGATAATTTCTAAACACTTTCATTTAGTGCTGTGTTAACAGATAAAAATAGTAAGAACTGCATTTTTCAGCAATTGATATCTTTACATCAAAATCTTAGGAATCAGTTTTACTTTTAATCAAAACATTTAGAAAACTTACAAGGCAGATTTTCCGGTGCGGGGATCTATATAGGTGGTTGTTCTTCTATTGTGGTCCACGAAATACGGAATTCCGTCTACCGTGAATCTCATTTCCCAGCCTTCAGGTAAGGGCTTTTCATTTAATTGACTATATAAAACAGAAAAATATATAAATAAATAAAAAATGTTTAAGAGTTCCTTGTTTGCCAAGTACAGAAACTAAACATACCCATAAATGCAGTAGGCATCTTCTAGAAAACCAGTTAGTCTAGCATTTTCCAGCGGTTTACTAAAATCCTACAGGCATGTTAAACACGTGAACAGATCTATCAACCAGTCTTCTCTCATCTACGCTGCCTGGATTATCTACCTGCCTAAACATCTCAGGGTAACCAAGCTCCACCAACTCTGCCTTACAACTTTCATGTTCATTCGTCACAGCTTTCAATCCCTAGTACCATCCTTGTTGTGGTTCTGTTGTTTAGTTGCTAAGCTGTGTCTGACTCTGCAACCCCATGGACTGTAGCACACCAGGCTTCCCTGTCTTTTACTATCTCCCAGAGTTTGCTAACTCATATCCACTGGGTTGGTGATGCTATCTAACCATCTCATCCTCTGCCGCCTTCAGTCCTTCTAATGCATATTTAGGGTTGATTTCCTTACTCTGGCTCTATTTATCTTTTAAACTTTCAAAATAGCCACTTAAAAGGTTTTCCTGCTTTGAGTCTCACTCTGGTCCTTGACTCATTTCATATTGCTGACAGAATACCAAAACAGAGATCTGAACAAATCTATTCTCTTCTAAAGTGGTATCATTATTCATCACTAACCAAATACAAGATCTAAACTCCTCCCTTTGGCCCTCACTTGGCCCCTATGCTGCACCCTCTATGCTCCATTGCAGTTTTACCTCTGCATTCTATCTCAAGTCCCTTCCATGAGCCCTGTGTAGTAGACGGCTACTCACCATTTCCCAAGACATTCTGCCAAACCTCCAAGTGAAGACTTTTCCCTTGTCCAGAATCTCTATTATTCCTGTTAAGGCAACTCAAATCTTTCTAAGGGAGTATGCCTACCCACTTACTTAATACCTGTCTTAAGATCTTGCTTAAGCTCTTTAAACTTCAACGTTTCAAGTTTTATTCATATTTTCCAATTCATTTTTGTCTATTCTCCAGTTTCAATTTTCTCATCTGGTGGGTTTGGTGAGATGATGGAACAATGGAAATGTTCAAGTTCACATCAGAAAGGAAGAAAAGGAGGGGTTGGTAGCATTTAATCTCATTGTTTTAGAGAGCACTATTGCTGACAGGGGTGTCACTTTCCACAAGTTTACTTCAGAAGAACAAAAGGCTTAGAATCACCGCCTACAACAATATTTTGTGAACCACACCAAAAAGTTAACATTTAACTGTATTCACAGAACTACATGCAAACGTCAGACAGACTATCTAAAACTTTTAAGAAGATAACACTTCTCATTTGTTGTAATCATATTTGCAAGACAGCATCAGTAATAAGTTGACTTGAAAACAAATTGGATAGAACTGGCTCATTGGTATTATTTGTAAAAATATGATTCTTATTTCCACTCTGAAACTTTAAAAGGTTCAAGGGGGAATGAAAAATGATAGCAAATTAGAGAAAGGTGATGTGGTCTAGTCTATCCTTAGTGATAGAATTTTAAAATTAAAAATGTTACCTATGAAATTCTTAATTATTACTTTTTAAGAAACTGAAAATACATATTTTTAAAGTTGAAAGTTAAGTACTGTATTTATTTAGGCTGCTCTCTGTTGCTGCACATGGGCTTTCTCTAACTGTGTTGAGCGGGAGCTATTCTCTAGTTGCAGTCTAAAGGCCTCTTGTTCTGGTGGCTTCTGTTACTGTGGAACACGGGCTCTAGGCACACGGGTTTCAATAGTTCTGGTGCACAAACTTAGCGGCTCTGCATCATGTGGGATCTTCCCAGACCAGGGACTGAACCCATGTCCCCTGGCACTGGCAGATGGATTCTATCCACTGGACCACCAGGGAAGTCCCCCAAATATTTAAAGTTAAATACTATAAATATATAAAATGTGATCTGCTGGTACCCAGAAATAGATTTTAAATTTAAAGCATACCTTTAAAATAGAGGTTCTTAAAACTCTGACCTATGTGAGACGTGAAGATTTAATCACACCCAAATAGAGATCAGACCTCTGCCCTCAGCTACTGGGAAAAGATCTCTACGCCTCTGGAATATCCTGCCTGTCAAGAGTATCTCTGAAGATACTTTGAAGCCCCTTTGAAGCTTAGGGTCTTCAAACATCAGACTGCCAATCAGGTGGTTTATAAAGGAGGCTTTGGGATATATGCCATTATTAGCTCTGACCTCTGGAATAAACTAGACACTAAAAAGTATTAGCCCATCTTTGGGGAAGAGCTGGAAACTGAAGGTTAGCTTTGCAGGCAGTACATGGTGGAGCCCCAATAAAATACTCTGGTACTAGAAAGGTGAGATTCCCTGGTTGGTAATATTCAACACATACTATATTCCACATCAATTCTGGGTATCTGGAACCCTTCTCAGGCTCTGCCCTAAACATCTCTTCCTTCTATTGTTCTAATTTATATCCTTTACCAGTAACAAATGTGGCTGTGAGTATAAAAGGTTTCAATGAGTTCAAGTCTCTCTAGTGAGGTATTAAACCTGAAAGTCGTTGGGGAGATGCCCTAAATTTGTAGTCAGTCTCAAGTGAAAGTACCCCTGGAGACCTCCCCGCTTGTTGCTAATATCTTGCATGCTAAGTCACTTCGGTCATGTCCAACTGCTTGTGACCCCACAGACTGCAGCCCACCAGGGTCCTCCAGGCAAGAATACTAGAGTGGGTTGCAGTGCCCTCCTCCAGAGGGTATTCCTGACCCAGGGACAGAGCCAGTGTTTCTTACGTCTCCTATATTTTAGGCAGATTCTTTACCACTAGTATCACCTGGGAAGCCCCACCAGTTGGTGTGCCTATATAAATATTTCTTTTAAAAACGTAAGATTTTAAAGCAGCATAAAATGATATAAAATCTTATGTTTCTATGTATAAGACAAATTTCTGTTGTTCAAGTCACTCCATATGTAGTACTGTTAAAGCAGCTCTAGCAAACTAATACAGTATCCCAACGTCACAAAGACAATTCTACATACATAGTAAATATTAAAAAGACAAGCTTGTAATAATGTATCCCTTTAGTGACACATTAACCAGCAAGTTCTTGTAATGATGTATGTAAACAATATTTTGAAATATCTGCAACAACTGCAGAATGGTATGTAAAAATATCTGGGATTTCTACTGGTGGCAAAGTCCTAGGATTGTTAATTCTACTATAGATGTGACCTACAATCATAATGGAAAGAACACTCAGTTTCAGGTAAAGGTTTGGACCTTGGTCCTGCACACACGAACATGTCTTTCCCCCCTCTAAGTCATAGACACCCTGAATTCTACTGAGAGATCTCAGCTTGCAAAACCCTGCTTTAGAATTAGTAAGCTGGTCTTATAACAAACAGGTAATTTTGGGGGGGGGATGTAACAGTATATTTTTTTCTCTTTCTAAAATATGTGGGTGATTAAGACCTTTGGGGAAAGAATATGTAAGTCTGATCTTTTTCATAAATGAGTTGGAAATACGGTATAATCTTTAAGAGGTTATCTGTATACTAATAACTACGAGTTCTTACCCTTGATTTCTGGGGTCTTCCCATTGTGTAATACGAGTGTTGTGGTTGACAAAATATACTCTACCATTGCTGTCCGTTCTCTTCTCTTTAAAACAGAAAGAAAAAAAAAAGGCAAAGTGTTATTGAGTTGGCATAGTCTTCTTCCTCAAATTAAGATGAGCTGATTTTGCTATTTTTCACTGCACTGTTGATTTTGTGGTTTTTAAATCATAACTTTAAAAGCTTTAATTTATTCTTTCGCTACTAAATCTACATACTTACTCAAGTTATACAAATATCGTTATATCCTAGAAACTAAACAGATATAATTCACAATATCCTGCCCACAGAATCTTTCTGTTCAACCTAATCAACAGCAAGAATAATTAACTGTTTTAAATTTGCATACATGACCTTATATTAACCTTAACAGTCCCACAGAGTAGGTAGTTTTAATTTATCTTAAAGATAATGATTTTCAGATAGGCTAAATGATCTGCCCCTAATCTCAGAATTAAGTAGTAGCTAGACTCTAGCTGATGCAGGATGGAAACTGACATCTCCATTCAGAGATTTTTTTTTTCATATCGTACCATATTTTCACTTCTGAAAATATAATGGGGGTATGTAACTTAACTGCTTCTTTGTTATGTGCTGAGTCACTGAGTTGTGTCTGACTTTTTGTGACCCCATGGACTATAGCCCGCCAAGCTCCTCTGTCCATAGCATTCTTCAGGCAAAAATACTTAAGAGGGTAGCTATTCCCTTCTCCTGACCCAGGGATCAAACCTGGGTCTTCTGCATTGCGGGTGAATTCTTTACCATCTGAGTCACCAGGGAAACCTGTTTCTTTGCTATACGCTAGGTATTACTTAACTAGAGAAGACACTATTTCAAAATACATCCTGTTTCTTAAAACAACCAGTTTCCTATCCTAAATATCTACAGTAACGTTTTACAACAGAGTTGGGCAGCAGGGCTCAACTCTTTAATTTACTGTATCTGTATCTGAAGCAGTGTGTTTCCCCACCTTCATCTTGTTTTAGGATTCCCCTAGTTCTCTTATACCCATTCTACACAATTGTTCTGCTTCTCTGAGCTTTCTCACTAAGTTTAGAAGATGCGTAGATGTAATTTTCTTTTAATAACCAAGTAGCTTTGAAATTTTAATATTAACATTAGTTCTGCTGTTTTGAATTACTGTTTTCTCTGCTCCATTACAAATTAATTATTAAAAGATAGGTCTCTTCCAGTGTCTAAATCTTTTAAATTTGGCCAAGATGTCTCAAAATGAACACTTAAGTAATCAATATTATAAAATGGATTCCCACTTTTTAAAAAGCATGGTTACCTTAAAATTAGACATTAAAAAAAAAATTAAGCTTAACTCCATGGTGAGAAAACCAATTTTTATTCCTATGGTTTGAAAGTTCATGTCTATTTACCAAACAACACTTAAGTAAAACTTCTGGACTTTTCTTTAAGCAAGATATTGCAGAATGAGTCTTAGGCTAAATTATATAGCCTTGTCAAGGTAGTGTTTGGTAACTTTGAACTTCTCTCCAGCACTGAATCCATGATCTCAAGAAGCAGTGATGATACTGGGGTAGGGGGTGGAAGGTGGGGGTAAGGCTGGTGCTGGGAAAGAAGGGATATATTGGTGAGTATCATGAATCTGCTCCTGACAGCTCTGCTACTTTCTCTACCAGCTAGCCTAAAACGGAAACAAAACTTCTGGAATATATAAAATATAAGAAATGGACTCTGCATCTTGTGACACAGCTTAAATACAGAAAATGGACTCTGCATCTTGTGAAACACCCTAGATAGTAACAGTGGCTTTGCTGGTCAAGACACCTAGAGTGTGGAAACATGTAACCAACTTTAAGAACTGTCTCTGAGGCAAAAAGAAGCACCCACAGTACTATAGCTAGCTACATAATAAATAAAAAAGTAAGTCAATGTTCCAGATAGTTTAAATTTAAATCTTTAAATACACTTACAGAATTTATAAATTTCTTATACACCAACAATCTTAAGTAACTTTTGTAATCTAAAATTAACATCATAAGTGCCTAGCTGAGTATATATTTACCTATTAACTGCCATATAAGTTCAGATTTCAGGGCCAGAGATTCTCTCAAAAACCTAACATGAACAGAGTCACTGCCTGGGTTCTCCTAGGGGTCTGAGGTCTGAGAACCCTGGTGAGTTACTAACCTCAGCTAAGGACACCCTCATCTTACCCATAGTCATTGTTTATTGAATGGTGGCATGAAGCTAGGGATGGCATGGAGATTTCCCATTTTTTTCTTTTCAGATAAACAGATTTAAGGCTTTGGAGTAGTTTTGTCTTATTCCAAAACTTTTTTTGGGCGTGCTTTGGTTTTTATCATTTTTAAATGTCTTATCCAAACAATTCTCTTTTCAATGAAAAATTTGAATAATACTTTTTTGACATTTTAAATATTTAGTTTGTGCACTTAGATTACACCTCACACATTTGTAGTTCTGTGACTTTACTAGGTAGGCTTTCTAAATAAAAGCTTAAAAACATTTCAAAACAAAAACAAAACTCCATCAAAAGCTAACATGAGGTAAGATAAAGTGGAGAGAAAACTTAAAAGAATAAGGAAACCATACAAATCACTAGTCAAGTGGTTTTTAAAGTAGTGTATTCCTAACGTAGTTATTCTTCTGTTGTTATAAAACTATAGGTCTTTGATGTTGGTCTTTTAGTTAGCAATAAACTTAAACTTAGCTTAAATAGACTGTACAGTTGTATAAAGTCATAAAAAGTATTGTATGAACAATGAGTGAGGTTTCAAACTCCTATAATGGTAGTTGAATATTCATTGTATTTTCTTGTGAACCATGTTTAATGGTTGTACCTCAAATCAGAAAACAAAATGAAGTGCTTAGGTAGGTTAACAAAATGGTTTTACCCAGGGAAAAAAAAAGAAAACTTATTTCTATGTTTGTTCTAAGTATATAGTGCTGATACCAGCATTTCTTGGTAGGCTGTAAAGACCAAAACTTCAAAGATGGGACCTCAAACTTGCAAACTGAAGGTTCATGTGCTTAATGAGATGTGCTGTGATTACAGAGCTGATTTCTTACTTTGTTGAAAAATCACATGGTAAACAATTCTGAAATGACTGAACACCAAACCTGAATACACATCAAACCATTTCCTGACCTGATGAATAAGGCACTGAACAACAGAAGCTTCCTGATGTTCTATGTATTCTTTCATAGGAACTCTGAAAATGAGAAGACAGCTTTGTACTTGATGGGTAAACCAGCTATAAAAAGCCCTATTAGACTATATTGTTGAACCAAAAGCATTCTTTGTTCTCCAGCCTCTATAGTTTCCATGTGTTATAAATTCTTCACTGTCAGCTTCTAAGATAGTAATGTCTAGTCCAAGCGTACAAAAGTCTAAAAGGGTGAGGAAGTGGGATTTAAAAATACATGGCATCACAAAAATAATGCTGACAATTTCAGAACATCAACATAGGCTATAAACTGGGATTTTATTTCCTGGATCAATGATGAGGGTCTATCAGGTGCTTCTCATTTAATATCAGAGCCATCCCTGGTTCCACAAGGACTAGCTCTGCAGGAAAGGCTTTTCAAATAAAGGCAACACAGACTGCAATTCATGCTTCTATGAACATGAAACAATTTTTCTTAACAGCTACCCTAGAGAAGGTACAAACTAGTTTGTGTTTCTAACAAAAGCCAATCAGGTCAAGGTTTTTCTGCAATACAATCAAGAGGATTAATATACAACCTACAGATGTTTCAGTCCAACAGCTTCTCTTCTGTAACATGAATGTAAAACAACTCCTGAAATAAAGCTGAGAAGACCATTCATGTCAGGGAATGCAACCAAACAGCTCTAATTCGGTATGTCTAAGAACATTTTTTTCTAAAGCACTTCATAACAATCATACACTGTCCATTATAAGGTCCCACAGAGCCAAAAGACCCCTTACACCAAACTACCAGACACTGGTGAATAAAGACCTTCACCACTTTCATATGCCTTCCTTTTGTTTTATAAGCTAGTAACAATAATAGTTATAACTATGAACTATTGCATTTTTTATCTCTGATTCACAGGAATGTTAAGGATAAATTACTTAAAGGGCAATTGTTGTTCAGCTGCTCAGTCGTGTCTGACTCTCTGCAACCACATGGACTGCAGCATGCCAGGCTTCCCTGTCCTTTACTATCTCCCTGAGTCTGCCCAAACTTGTTCATTGACTCAATGATGACATCCAGTCATCTCATCCTCTATCGCCTTCCTTCTCCTCCTACCCTCAATCTTTCTCAGCATCAGGGTCTTTTCCAATGAGTCAGCTCTTCACAACAGGTGGCCAAAGTACTGGAGCTTCAGCTTCAGCAAAGTCCTTCCAACAAATATTCAGAGTTGATATCCTTTAGGACTGGTTTGATCTCCTTGCTGTCCAAGGGACTCTCAAGAGTCTTCTCCAGCACCAATTTGAAAGCATCAATTCCTTGGCACTCAGCCTTCTTTATGGTCCAACACTCACATCCATACATGACTACTGGAAAAACCATTGCTTTGACTACATGGACCTTTGTCAGCAAAATGACGTCTCTGCTTTTTAATAGGCAGTCTAGGTTGGTCATAGCTTTTCTTCCAAGGAGCAAATGTCTTTTAATTTCATGGCTGCAGTCACCATCTGTAGTGATTTTGGAAACCAAGAAAATAAAGTCTGTCACTGTTTCCATTTTTTTCCCATCTACTTGCCATGAAGTGATGGGACCAGATGCCATGATCTTAGTTTTCTGAATGCTGAGTTTAAAACCAGCTTTTTCACTCACTCTTTCACTTTCAAGAGGCTCTTCAATTCCTCTCCCTTTCTGCCATTAGGGTAGTGTCATCTGTATATCTGAGGTTATTGGTACTTCTCCTGGCAATCTTGATTCTAGCTTGAGCTTCATCCAGCCTGTTCACATGATGTACTCTGAATATAAGTTAAATAAGCAGGGTGACAATATACAGTCTTTACAGATTCCTTTCCCAATTTTCAACCAGTTTGTTGTTTTCATGTCCAGTTCTAATTATTGCTTCTTGACCTGCATACAGGTTTCTCAGGAGGCAGGTGAGGTGGTCTGATATTCCTATCTCTTGAAGAATTTTCCACAGTTTGTTGTGATCCACACAGTCAAAGGCTTTATTTAGTGTAGTCAGTGAAGCAGAAGTAAATGCTTTTCTGGAATTTCTTGCTTTTTCTATGATCCAATGGATGTTGGCAATTTGATCTCTGGTTTATCTGCCTTTTCTAAATCCAGCTTGTACATCTCGAAGTTCTTGGTTCACATGATGTTGAAGGCTAGCTTGAAGGATTTTGAGCATGACCTTCTTACACACAAAATGAATGCAATGGTGTGGTACTTTGAACATTCTTTGGCATTGCCCTTCATTGACCTTTTCCAGTGCAGTGGTCCAAATTTGCTGATATAGTGAGTGTAGCACTTTAACAGCACCATCTTTTAGGATCTGAAATAGCTCAGCTAGAATTCCATCACGTCCACTAGCTTTGTTGGTAGTAATGCCTCCTAAGGCCCACTTGACTTCACAGTCTAGGATGTCCAGCTTTAGGTGTATGGTCACACCATCATGGTTATCTGGGTCATTAAGACCTTTTTTGCACAGTTCTTCTGTGTATTCTGTGGTAAGTGAAAGTCGCTCAGTCCGACTCTTTGCGACCCCATGGACTATACAGTTCCATAGAATTCTCTAGGCCAGAATACTGGAGTGGGTAGCCTTTCCCTCCTCCAGGGGATCTTCCCAACCCAGGGATTGAACCCAGGTCTCCCGTATTGCAGGTGGACTCTTTATCAGCTGAGCCGTAACTCAAAGGCAGGCTTAAACAGCCAATTTCATTTATTGCCCAGATTCATGTGACCTTGACATCAATTTTTTCCCCTCCATTCCTAAAACAATGCTAGAGCAATCTATCAAACTGGTGTTTCCCAACAAGACTACCTAGAATTATTACTTTCTGAAATATCTGCAGCTCTTGAAGATAGAACTTCAACTGGTTCCATAAATGGTTCTACTCTGCTGTTTTCCACTTTCTATTGATATATAGTCTTTCTCTTCCATGCAGAACTGTTTCTATACTGTCATGTTTATTCTAGAAATGTACTATAGCTCTATGACTTATATAACACATATGATATAATCTGGTAGGGCAGGCTCATCTTAAAGTCTAATAACAAAGGTTTAATAACTAAGGTACTTGATAACAGAGCTTACTCAGGTACTCCACGGTGCAGGACACAGTCAGTACCCTACCACATTCCCTCTTCCACTGTTCTTTCAGATAACATTGACTCTATCAACCTCTGAACTGTGTTTTAAAAGCACAAATATGATCAAAATCATCTTTAAAGCTTTCTATTTTGAAATAAGTATTATAGTATGAAGCAAAAAGTGTTCAAGAATCTCACATACCCGTCAATCAGTTTACCCCAATGATGACATCTTATGTCATCAATGATAGCAGAGTATCAAAATCAGGAAACTGACACTGATACATTACTGTTGACTATAAACTTAACTCAGTCTTTATTAATTTTTAAAGTTTGAATTCATTTCTGTAATATATAGTTCTATACACTTTTATTCCATGTACAGATCTGTATGATCACCACCATAGTCAAGGGACAGAACTACACCACCACTATGTAAGAACCACTCATGTTAACTCCTGTATTTGGAACCACCTACCAGTCAGTGGCTATCTCCTGGCAACTACTAATCTATTTCTCATCTCTATAGTTTTGTCATTTTAAGAATGTTATATAAGTTGAATCATATTTAGAACATAATCTTTTGAAATGAATTTTTTTCACTAACCATAATGCTCTAGAGGTCCATCCAGATTTTCCTAGGTATCATAATCCAGTCCTTCTTATGCTGAGTGGGCAAAATACTTTGAAATTTTATAAGAGTAACTTAGAACATTTGGGGAATTTAATGCCTATTTGGCACTCCAAATTAAACAAAGACACCCAAAAAGCTTCTCAGATATCCACTCAAGCAAGAGCAAGGTTTATCATCCATTCATAAATACGTAATTGTTAAAATGACTGAATTTAATTAAAAAAAAAAATCCATGTGACTTACCCCAACCAGGCGGCAGGGGACCCAGGGGATCAAATTCTTTATTTTGTGATGTAGCAAACAAATCTTGATTCTAAAAAGAACCATCCCCAAAATGGTTAAATAACTAACAGATAATTGGAAAGCAAGCTTATGAATTCTGATAAGCCTTTCCCTGGCCATGTGCAACATAACATACTCTTAAACAGTTCACATCTTAGAGAAGTATGAATGAAAGTCAAGAACGAAAGTCAATGCATTCTCATGAAAAAAAAAAAAAAATAATAATCTGTCAATATTTGAACCTATCTGATATTTAAGTATTACAAGTAATTTTACACCCAAATTGACCACTGTTCCCCTTACTTAGCTTTAAATCAGTAAATTAGAGAAATATATAAACCTTACAAAAGTCACTTAAGAGTAATAGTACTCAGTCATCAGCTGGCTGAGAAAAATCTTATATTTCTAACCCCAAAATCGTGAGAAGAGAGTTGGAGGAATATGAAGAATAGGCTATCAGATGAGCAAAAGGAAAGAATTTCAGTTTGGAAGGCATTGATAAGCCTAGAACTGTAGAGAAGATTTCAAAAATTCATTTGAAATTATCACACTGGTGGAGAGAGAGGTCTGGCTAGATAAAAGGAAAATAGGAGTCAACCACTGGAAAAAGAGAAGCAAAAGTCATACTGAGTGTGTAGGATGAAGGGTTAATGAGTGTGTTTCAGTTTAAATATGTAATAAAGTGGGGGATACTTTGTGGTCTCTCAGTAAGATGCGGTTAAACCCTTTCTTCTGTTAAGGCAAATAAATAATAGACTAATTGCTTTAAAAATTATGGGGAAAAATACATAAGTAAAATAAGATAGTATACCCCATGTACCCAGCAACAAGATTCAACAGTAACCAAAACTGCTAACATTTATTTTTCTTTCATATTCTTTGCTGCATCATTTCACTATTTTAGTATGCCTAAAATTTGTGAACATTTTCTTATACAATCACAGTATCATTATTACACCTACCAAAGAATCTATGTTAATTTTATCATCTAATACACAATCTGTAATTAAATGCCTCTGGCTACTTACTGGATTGAATCAGAATCCAAAATCATCATATTGCATATTGGTCTAGTCTCTTAAGTCTAAATTTATGGCAGTTTCCTCTACTGTTGGTCTTTTTCGCTCCATATCATTGATTTATTATGGAAACTGAGTTAACTGACTAAAAAGTTTTAAAAGCATATGAGAGATACTCTATTTCTCATAAAAGCTCACAGAAGATAGACTGGTCAAGGACTGGCCCTGCTCCTGACAGACAACAGTAACTAAAAAATAGGGAATAGGGAAGCCAAGGAGAAACACTATACAAGGTTTGAACCTTGTTAACAGTTTGGAGCAGTTTAGCATATGACAAACTGCTCTGATAATTTTTCTAAGACCTAAGCCTATCGCACTGACTTTCCCTGGACAGATAAGCTAAGAACAGGCACAATGAAGCCATGGGCCAGAGCCATTATACAATGACCCATCATCAACCATATCCATTCTGAGCTTAAAAATACTGAGTTTATGAGCATCTGCTGCCCTATAACCAGGGTCAGAACAAAGGCCACTTCACCTACCAAATAAACAGATTTTCTTAACAACACCTCACCACTTTTTAAGTAGCTAGCATTAAGAATGTTAAATTCAGTTCTAACTAAAACAGGCTGTTTAAGTTCTTTGTAATTTAGAACCACTCTATAACAAGAGTGAAGAGTAGGAATGTAGACAGGAGTAAAGAAAAAATGGTTCAGGAATAAAAGCTGCAATTCAAGAAAAGTTTGTTAGAGTATCAAATCGGTTAAGTTACAACGAAGCAATACACAATGTGGGTGCTTTAGGAATTTTCTAACTGTCTTTAAAAAAAGGATTTTAAAAGATCATATACTAGACACAAAAGGCCAATAGGCACATGAAAAATGCTCAACACCACTAATCAAAACCACAATGAGAGATAACCTCACACCCATCAGAATGCTTATTATCACAAATGTCACAAATAACAAATGTGGCAAGGATGTACAGAAAAAGGGAATCCTGTATATTACTGGCAGAAATGTAAACTGATGCAGCTACTTTGAAATACAGTATGGAGATTCCTCAGAAGATTAAAAATAGGAAGTTCTCTGGTGGTTCAATGGTTAAGATTTCATGCTTCCACTGCAGAGGGCCTGGGTTCAATCCTTGACTGGGGAACTAAGTGCATGGCACGGCCAAAAAAACCCTAAAAACAACAAAAAGACTAAAAGAGACCTACCATATGATAGAACAACTCAACTCATGGATATACATATATATATCTGAATTTAAAAAAATATATGCACCCCATGTTCACAGTAGCATTATTTATAATAGCCAAGAAAGATATAGAAGCAATATTAAGTGTTTCATCAACAGATGAATAACTGAAGACTATATAGCACATATATACAATGGAATACAATTCTGCCCCCCACAAAAAATGGCATTTTTCCATCTGCAACAAAGTGGATGAACCTGGAGGGTATGATGTTTAGTGAAGTAAGTCAGAGAAAGACAAATACTGTATGTTATCACCTCTATATATGGAATCTAAAACTACAAAAACTAAAACAAATGAATAATCAAAATAGAAACAGATTCATAGGGAGAACAAGCTAATGGTTACCAGTGGGAAGAGGGAAGCAGGACACTGGTGGATTAAAAGGTAAAAAACTACTACATATAAAATAAATAAGCTTCAAGAATATATTATATAGCACAGGAAATAGAGCCAATACAGTAATTTTAAATGTTACATAATCTATACAAATTTGAATAACTATGTTGTGTACCTGAAACTAATAAAATGTTGTAAACCAACCATACTTCAATAAAAATAAAAGATCATGTATTCTAAAATGCACATCTGCATTTGTGGATAGAAATGCAGGGAGAGAAAAGAGAGAAAAGATTTAAAAAAGAGATGAACACTGACATTTCTATGCATTTAATATGTACCCCCAAAATTTGGAACTTTATCTTACAGAATCCTCAAAAACAAAAAAACCTGAGGTAATTTTATCTATGGATCTACTGTATAGATAAAGTAAATGAGTCTTGATGAGGTTAAGGAACTTACTCAAAATCAAACAGAGAAAGTAACTGTGGAACCAGGATTCGAACCCAGATGTGTCTGACTCCAAAGCCCATGCTCTTTCTCATGTGGAAACTAGCTTTAAAGAAGGCAAGCCAGCTAGACATTCAAACCTAAAAGAAATTTGGCCAAGTATACCGAAGACGATTATAATTTAGAAAGAAAGGAAGATGTAAAACATGGAAAAAAAAAGAAAACTCTAACAGACGAGACAAAAATTAATTTCACTTCTAAAACCACCAGGAAGGGAAAACATTGACAACTGTCTACAGAAGTTGGCAGGAAAAACTGTTACATGAAAGAAAGTTATCTTAGTCATAATCAGGTGGTAAAGCGAAAGCTGCTCAGCAAGGTGCAAATTTATCTACATTGGTGAGTGGTAACTATTCTGATGACAAAGTCCAAGAAACAGAAATATGGAGAAAAGGCAAAATGGTAATGCCTAATGAAAACAAGAATTTATTTTGATAGATTCTAACAGAGATGATACTGATGGCAGTAGAAGGGGAGAGAGGGGAATGGAGAGGGTCAGCTTCTCTTGAACTCTTGGTGAGTTGGTTTATGTAAATTTAAAAGATTTCCAGAAAGGAGACATTTTGATACCAAAGATAATATGGCTTCCAAGTCATAATATATTTAACATAATTTTATAAGGAATCAAACTTCTTTAATCTTCTCAAGCACTAAATAATGTATTGTATAAATTTTACCTTTACATGTTACAAAATGATTCAATTCTATCATGAGTTTCACTTGAGTCAGGTGCTGTTAGACCCAAACAGTCTAATGTTCTGCTAAGCTAGGCAGTATCCAATTCAGAACTGTTTGAATTCTTTTTACACTGCTTGGATTTATTTTTTATTATTCCTTTGTAAACAAATTTTAAGTTGTCGGAAAACTTCTTTTCTGCCAGTAACAAAGCAAAGGAAGTTGAATTTTAGGAAATTTTAAAAAGAAAAGAATAAATCACCTACATAGTCTGTGGGAAACAAGGTCGAAAAATAATAGTATCATCAATAGCAACAACTGGGTTGCCATCCTATTTGTACTTTCTTTTTAGTGCTTTACATTTTATATGTAAGAAAACGTTAAAACTCCACCCTCATTAAGGTTATAAAGCCAAGTACATATGCTCACCCCATAAATGAACCTCTGGTTAAACTGCTGCATAGCTCCCTGAAGTTGACTACGCTGGAGCTGCCATTGTTCATAGTTCCGGACTGATTCCAGTGTTGGCCTCTGCCACGTTGTTGTTCTTGTGAAATGGTCAACATAATAAATACGTCCCATGTTGTCAACCCGCCGCTCCCAGCTATATCAGGATAAAAACAACTGAATTCAACAAATATTTATGAAACAGTTAAGAATTAAGTGGGACTTCATTTTAGCCCTGGTACAGATCTGGTAAGATTTTACCTTGCACAACTACTTTTCAATTACCTGAAGTCTTTTATATGTATGTACTTTACAGTTTTTAAAAACTTATTTACTTATTATTTTTTGGTTGCACTAGGTCTTTGTTGCTGTGTAGGTTTT
The DNA here is from genome assembly GCF_000754665.1 of Bison bison bison. NCBI lineage: Eukaryota > Metazoa > Chordata > Mammalia > Artiodactyla > Bovidae > Bison > Bison bison. Next base: position 1,369,901 of record NW_011494924.1, on the reverse strand, counting down.
CTCTAGGTGCAGAGTGGGGGCTACTCTCCAATTGCAATGCATGGGCTTCTCCTGTTGTGGAACACGGGCTCTAGAGCGCACGAGCTCAGCAGAGCTCAGGAGTTGCAACATGTAGGCTCAGTAGCTACGGCTTGTAGGGTTCTACAGCACGGGCTCGGTAGTTGTAGCACATGAGCTTAACTGCTCCAAAGCATGTGGAATCTTCCTGGGCCACGGATTGAACCCATATACCCAATGTTTGTGACACTATAGACCATAGCCTGCCAGTTCCTCTGTCCAGGGGATTCTTCAGGCAAGAATACTAGAGTGGGTTGCCATGCCCTTCTCTAGGGGATCTCCCTGACCTGGGGCTCGAACCCATGTCTCTTATGTCTCCTGCACTGGCAGGTGGGTTCTTTACCACTAGCGCCACCTGGGAAGCCCCATAGATGTAGTCTATAGTTCTGAATACTTTTTTTTTTCCAATTCAGACACTTACCCAGGAGGTAGAGGTTCTGGTCTATCCCACGTTGTTCTTTTTTCAATATGATCTACATAGTAAACTCGCCCATGCTGGTCCACTCTCTGCTCCCAACTTAAACACAAAATTTAAAAAGGCTGATAAGCTACATGTATGAGTTGCCTGGTTGTTTAATCCCAGAGTTGAGACAAATGACCATTTCAGTACATAAAGCAGATACCAAAAGAATTTAGGAATAAAGTCAAGAAATGTTATCCTGAGGGTAACAGAGGATGAGATTTCTCTTGCTTAAGTGTCTGCTCGAGGAGATGTCTTCTATTTCTAAAGAGGCTGAGGCAATGCACTGAGGTGACAAAATCTGTTTCAATCTGATCAGAGTATACACAGAACTTGAGTGGAAAAGAAAACTGTAATTATTGTTACAAAATCTGAAGAAAGACTGAGAGCTGTTAAATGAAGGGCAAAGGACAGTTTGGGTTCTAGAAAAGTTGAAATCAAAGAATAAGACTATCAGATGTGCTCCTGCAGGCTTAAGGACAAAGGCAACCTGGGTATTCTAGTTTCCTTGGTAGGTTTATCCAAAGTAAAAAAGACAGGAATAAACCAATAAGAGTTTAGAAAAACCCAATTACTTCTAAGAGAACTGACCCAGATTCTCTTCACTAATCCCCGACACAAAGAATTTTCTAATCTGGCTTTCAAAAATGAAAATGGCCTAACTACCCACATAAATAATATAGTCTCTTCTAGCAATTAAAATCCTCATCATGAGTTTCTTAATTTATCACCTAGTTAATTTTGATTAGCATTCTGAACTGCCACAATGTATCTGTGTATAACTATTCAGTATTATTAATTTTAAAAATAAGTAGAGATGTACATGAGATTGAGTTGCAATTTTTCAGTTTCCTAAATTCAACTCTGCCATGATTTTACAATGGCAAAGAAATAAAATATAAGTGATATTTTCCCTTCAAAGAAAAGGCAACCTGAATTAGGCAACTATTTTATTACTTGGCCTTGGTAAGTTCCTAAGGCTCAGTCCTTCTTTAAAAAAATTTTTTTTTGCTTCCAGTTGGCTTTAAAATGAGGGAGTAATTTCAAATATGGCAAGCTATTTTGTTCAGTTTGACTCTAGACTTCCCAACACACATGCATAACCACAGTGATATTTTTTTTAAAAGAATCGAATTCAGTACTATTTTCCTTATTAGTAAGTCTATGCAGAAGCCTAAAGAAAACGTTAACCAAAAACAATTACTCACCCAGGTGGGAGGGGAGCTTGAGGTACAGGATTTAATGGTCTAGGGCCTGCACCTCCAGATATAGTAAGAGGAATTATTAATCCAGATGTTGCTCCTTCAGATGTACTTGAATTTGTATTTGTTGGTGGCAGAGAGCCTGTACTAGAGCCATCACTTTCAGAAGTGGTAGATGGTGAGCCATTGACAGATGCTTTAAGATTTGAGGAAAACAGAAAAACAATTTTTAGAAATTTAAAATCAGGATAGAATTTTAAATAAAAAGGTAGACAATAGATGTTTCTATTTCTAACATCTAATTATAGATGTTTCTATTTTTACTACATGAAATGTTGACTTGCATGATTTTTGCTTTAAAAATCCAAGTATCATTTACCATTGTTAGGTTATTTGCCAATTACTGATTGTCTTTTTGAAAAGCATATAATAAGAATAAGCAAACAGATCCTTGACTCTATGAAATGCTTATGTCAACACAGGTACACACACACAGAGAAAGGTACAATCTTATCTGTACTGCCTATACTTTTTATAACACACGTGTGATTTCTGCCCCCCTCCTGCTTTTAGGCACACTTAGAATCTCAGTTTCCTAAACCCAGGCCACAACAGTGAAAGCCCCGAATCCTAACTACTAGGCCACCAGGGAACTCACAGCACACACGTGATTTTCATTCTTAGCAGAGCATCTGCCTCAACCCTGGTGGAAAAGCTTAGGGAACAGGCCATATCTTAATTAACTATAGAAAGACTATTCTTGGCCAAAAACTTAAATGTAAAAATTTAGCTTGAAAATCAACCTACCAGTGTCTCTTAACACTTATCTGAGGATCAATTCCCAAATAGAATTTTATAATAAACAGTACTGAGATCTATATCCCTAGTGTACGGCTGGAATACACACCTGGTCTACGTGGGGTAGGTGGAGGTGGTCGTGAAGGTCTTGGAGGCCTAGAAGGTTTAAAACCGCCATTTGAGAGTGATGGAGAATTATTCCCATTGATCCTCCTATTTTCACCAGACCCTGCATCCTCAGGGTCATCTGATCCACTTGCGTTCGCTCTGGGTAAAAAGGCAGGGAAGGGAATAAGAATGTTCTTTAAAATTAACAGAAAACCAACAGGAGGACCACAACTTTTAGGAGCTTGAGAAAAGCTTCCTAATTTCTGGCCAGCCCTACCAAATGCATAAACAGCTCTTATGGCAGACGTACATACAGCTTCTAAGAGCACATCTAGAAAGAGAGTGAGGAGTTACTCAAGGGTACAGAGATAGTTAGGAGACTATTCCGATCCCAAAGAAAGGCAATGCCAAAGAATGCTCAAACTACCACACAATTGCACTCATCTCACACGCTAGTAAAGTAATGCTCAAAATTCTCCAAGCCAGGCTTTAGCAATACGTGAACCCTGAACTTCCTGATGTTTAAGCTGGTTTTAAAAAGGCAGAGGAATCAGAGATCAAATTGCCAACATCCGCTGGATCATGGAAAAAGCAAGAGAGTTCCAAAAAAACATCTATTTCTGCTTTATTGACTATGCCAAAGCCTCTGACTGTGTGGATCACAATAAACTGTGGAAAATTCTGAAAGAGATGGGAATACCAGACCACCTGACCTGCCTCTTGAGAAATCTGTATGCAGGTCAGGAAGCAACAGTTAGAACTGGACATGGAACAACAGACTGGTTCCAAATAGGAAAGGGAGTACATCAAGGCTGTATATTATCACCCTGTTTATTTAACTTATATGTAGAGTACATCATGAGAAACGCTGGACTGGAAGAACCACAAGCTGGAATCAAGATTGCTGGGAGAAATATCAATAACCTCAGATATGCAGATGATACGACCCTTAAGGCAGAAAGTGAAGAGGAATTAAAAAGCCTCTTGATGAAAGTGAAAGTGGAGAGTGAAAAAGTTGGCTTAAAGCTCAACATTCAGAAAACGAAGATCGTGGCATCTGGTCCCATCACTTCATGGGAAATAGATGGGGAAACAGTGGAAACAGTGTCAGACCTTATTTTTTGGGGCTCCAAAATCACTGCAGATGGTGACTGCAGCCACGAAATTAAAAGACGCTTACTCCTTGGAAGGAAAGTTATGACCAACCTAGATAGCATATTCAAAAGCAGAG
>NW_011494924.1:1365839-1365945 GCF_000754665.1 Bison bison bison | reverse complement strand
TCTGTCTAGTCAAGGCTATGGTTTTTCCAGTAGTCATGTATGGATGTGAGAGTTGGACTATAAAGAAAGCTGAGCACTTAAGAATTGATGCTTTTGAACTATGGTG